>NW_024811327.1:0-2773 GCF_019175285.1 Sceloporus undulatus | reverse complement strand
CACTAAATTCAATATGAGGTTGCTGCACTGGTTAAATAAAGGCTATAATCTAAACTTTCTTGCATATAAGCAATATCAAAGTGGTACCCAAATATTAATCACAAAAATAAAATGTTTCATGAAAGAGGGGGGAAGCTTTATTTTCTATAAATTGCTTCACTAATTGAAAAGAACAACAACAACAGCAACAACAGTCATATGCATCTTATTTAGCTGTCAACTGCCTTGTATGCAATGGGAATTATTACCATTAAGTGTATTTAGGATTGCAAGTTTGGCTTTCACTTATCCATTCATTAGGAACCAAGCTCTGTAACAACTTTAGAGGAGCAGTGCAAGACTACAATCTGTCAGATAGCTAATCTCTCTTGTAAATTATGTCCTCAACAATCAGACCCGTTTGATTAATATATACTCCACAATATTCACTCTTGACAAAGAGACTGAAAAACAAACAGACCTAGATCAATGAGAAAAAAACAAGTGCAGCAGAAAGAGGGTAGGAAGAACTACTGACAGATTATATGAAAAAAATACTTCTATACAGATATCATAATCTCAGTATATCAACAGAAGACCAATACAACTGAAGAGGGCTTTAAAGTGAATTCTGGCCTACAATTTACATTGCACTAGTGGGTGTCCAATAGTTTGACAGGATTTTAACCCCCCCCCTCCCCGAAACCCTCAGAACTGACAGTAAAGCTGCTCTGAAATGTTTTCTCCTGGTGCAAGTTCTGGGATGGCACCCTTAGATCTGCCAATAGAAACAAATCCTTCCACAGAATTATAATAGATCACAACATCCATGAATCATAGTTTATTTTGTCCTAATTTCAGGAACAGTAAGGAAAACAAGTAAAAAAAATGCAATAATGGAATGAGTGAATGTGCCTCAAGACATATATATGATTTTATTTTGAAATAGGAGTTGCACATCTCAGAAAAGAAAACAACAAATGAAATGGTTTTATACCCTTTATCAAAAATATAGAGATATTATGTGTAGCATTGAAATATGTCAAAACAACAAATATGTTACTAGAAGAAATAAGCTAAACAAATTTGTCCTTTACCAAATTACTAAGCATGCACATACACTTACCTTTTCCATTTAAGGTTAATGTTGATGCAATGGTAGCTGTTACTGGCACAGGCAATTGTGGCACTAACGGATGTATCCTTGGCCTGCTCCCCATTCGAGCACGCTCTTCTCCAGGTCCTAATAAAGCTCCAACAGGTTTCTCTGCTGCTACCTCTGGTGCCACAGAATCCTCCTGATCCTGCTCTATGTGGTCCATCTTATCAGGACTTTCATTTTGAAAGCCATCCACTGCTGTCCGACTCTTAATAGGACTTTTGGGCACAAGAATTTTAATACCTGACTTCGAAAGGTCCAGATTTTTTCTACCAGAGAGAGGAGTGTTGTTTTTCCTAAACTTCTGGTTAGCAAACAATTGGTTTTTTGCTTCATGGTCCTTTCCAATAACTAAGGATTTCGAGGTCTTTGAAAAAGAACTATTAGTAGATCTAGAAATTTGTTTTCTTGCATTATTTGGAGATGTCCTATTTGTCCTTGTTAATGTGCTTTCTTTTTGCTTTTCATTGTGATGCCTATTGAATTCATGTATATATTCCTCACAATTCACAAGGTGTTGTTCTGGTTCCCACGTGTCATCTTCACTTTCGTAGCCTTTCCATCGCACTAAATATTCCGTTTTCCCCTTCTTGTTTTTCCTTTTATCAACAATTCTCTCTACCTGTAGAAAAAGAGAAAATACAGTTCATGATGATGTGCTTCCAAAAATTTTAAAAGGTACATCTAAAATGTACAGGAGGCAATTATTATTTTGTTCATTCAATAGATATCATGTTCTTGAAATGTTGGTAACTCATGGAATTAACTATCTCCGCAGCACGTCCATGTAATCAAAGAACCAGAAATTTTAAAATTTTCAGTTTCATAAGTATGGCAAGTACTGAAAGTGAGCAACATATTTTCATTGTGATGACTAAAAGAAAAACTACTGTAGTCATACAATTAATCAGATTTTAATCTTTTGAGCCCTAACCATTTTTCAAAAATTAGTACACGCTTTGAATAACATTCTGTTACCATGAGTAACCATTATACATGAAATTTAATGACACAGCTCTCAGTTTTTGTTAAAAGACTAATGCTATAAAAAATCTTTGGATAAAATATATTTCAGAAGATCCTATGATAAATTATATATTCACTACCTAATTTGCAAAATTGGGCAAAAGTACATTTTTTATTAAAAATTTCAGAATGTATAAAGGCTATAAGCAAAAGTCTCACATAATCTCTCAATACACACACACACACACACACACAGAGGTTCTGGCTCCATGTTGGAGGATGATGGAAACTGGAGTCTAGCAAATTTGAAGGACATCTGATTGGAGAAGGTTGCAACAGCACAAATCTACAACATATAGCAGTACATTTTTTATATTAAGAGTGACAACTCATGTCTAACAGACAGATAAGATAACAAATCCAAAGCTACAGCTAACAGATCAAGATATTTATCAAGCAGCCCATTCAAACTGAAGGATCCACCATGTTGCTTCCTAACTTCTCATTTAAATTCTCTGTGTATTACCACCTCATTTCTCCCACACTTAACACATATTATATTCAAATAATGCTTGCACTGGTCCATGTGCTGTCTCTCTCCAATTGATGTTATGTAAAACTATTTATTCCACAGAAATGCCACCTACAGTATATGATGAGAAAGAAAGG
>NW_024811326.1:0-2774 GCF_019175285.1 Sceloporus undulatus | reverse complement strand
TATTATTATTATTATTATTATTATTATTATTATATTAAAGTGCATTGAATTGAAAATATGGCAGAGACAATGACGACACACTATTTTGGCCTTGTCCATGAAACTTTGGCTGGCCTTCAAATTCCAGCAAGCAAGCTTAATTTAAGGAGCTAAACTGACAGAGTCTCCTACCTACCAATTGCAAATTTCAAACCTTCTTCTACAGATCATGATCTCCCCCTCCTCTGCTTCTACTGCCCATCTATCCAAAGCAGGTATACAGAAGCTTGCATTTCTGACCATATCACAACTTCTGAAGTTCAGTACATCTGAACATTATGGAAAGAGACTGCTCTATTAATGCATTTTTTTCACCACCATTATCATTACCATCCTCAGTCACCAATAGCCAAAATCCTACAGCAGAGCTGTGTACCATAAACCTATATATATGGTGTTGTGCATTAATTGTGCGCTGCAAATCTAGAGCTCTTTCACAGCACATAATTAAAGCACTGTGTTTGCATTGTGACTATCATACCGGCATCATATGGAATTCTAGAGTTTGTGGTCTAGGGAAGTACTAGAACTCTGCATCAAAAAAGGTCTACATAAAGTATTCCTGAAACCATACCTTCCAGTAGTTTGCACTTGGAGAGGAGAGGGAAGGAAAATCTTGATCTCTCCAGTAGGCTCAGGGAAAAGCAAACTGCTGCTGTATCTCTTAGCAACTCTCTTCATTCATTCATTCATTCATTCATTCATTCATTCATTCAGTGTTGTGGTTGTTAACTGCTGTCAAATCAAAGTTTACCCTCCATGGATCGAGGTGGAGAACAACAACAGACCAACAAATTCATAATTTAAAACACAACATCAATTAAAAGCACATAGCAATTAAAAGAACAGGCATGATGCATGAATATTAAAACAATATACATTTAAAATTCATCATTTCAATTTTACAATTAAAATCACCTGGATAAGCCTGCTGGAAAAGACTGGTCTTTAATGCTGGTCTTTTATGGTGTGACCCTATGAATGAGAGACCCCCAAATCACCCTATCCTCAACCAGCCTGCACAGGTTTTGCAAACTCGAGATTCCAAAGCATTGAGCCATGGTCATTAAAGCAGTGTCAAATTGTATTATTTCTGCAGTGCAGATGCAGCCACAGTTTCTCAGCACCTCTGCTACTTAGGTAAGTAGCCCTAAAGTTATGTTACATTTCTGGAGGTTCTGGAGATTCTTCCTAATTTTTAGGTGGAACCTCTTTCCTTGTAATTTGCATTCATTAATTCTAGTCTCTGGATAAGCAGAAAACAAGCTCTGTTTTCATGACATCCCTTCTGATGGGTAAAGATTGCTCTAGCATATCACCTCTCTGTCTTCTTTTTTCCAGGCTAAACATACCAGCTCACTAAGTAAACTCCTAGGGTTTAGTATCCAAACCTTTGATTGTTACCCTCCATTAGACATGTTGCAGCTTGTCAATATCCTCCTGAAATATGGCAATTTAGAATAATTGTTTGATAGCCTAAGAAACTGTATATGTCAGGATGTTCTTTCCCTAGAACCTCTGGATTAAAATAGAGAGAAGTGGCACACACACACAAAATCTAAAAAGAGAGTTCTACTTGTTCTAATGTAGGACATTTTTGGGTGCTGGTCTTCAAGGGAAAGAGGCTATAAAGAGAAACAAGCTGTATGGGTGACAAATTTGTGATGCTTTTACTGTTTGGAACAAGGTTTGACACTGTCATGGATCCAGGAGTCAGTTTTCTGCCATGGGGGGGGGGGTTATGGAGCAACACCGACTGTCCAAAATGCCCCCTTCAAAAATGGAATTGCCAGGAGTCCACTTCTGATTTTGAAAAACAGGTCATTTTTTGATTTTAAATAACTCAACATGCCCGGCAACCTATTTAAAGAATGAATGGCTTCTTCTTCCAGGAGAGATATTTTACCTTTGGATTTTGTCTAAGAAAAATGCAGCCTGGGGAAAGGGCCACAAAAACAGCCCCAGGGCCGACATGCAATCCTAAAATTGCACTTTGCCCACCCTTTATTTTGGAGGCAGACTGGAAACATTTGGGCATTCCATTCCCCACCTCCAGCCCCTCTCTTCTGGGCACCAAATGGAGGGACACCAGTGCTCAGAAGTGTAGCTACAGGGGGAGGAATGAATTCTGCTAAACTATCTCCATTCCAACTAGGGACTTAGCTATGGAGGAGAGGGCTGAGGGCGTTGTTCCCTTCCAAGAAGTATTCCCCCCCCCCCCATAATATTCCTCCAACTCACCCTGAGGCCTGGAGAAGAAGGCCCAGGCTCTGAGCTCTGCAAATTCAAGTACTGGAAGTCAATTGAGCAACAGACAGTAAAGCAAAAGTCTTCAAATGTGAACGTGTGCTCAGCCTTGTAACTTCAATGAGACTAATAGCCTCATCTCTTACACTTTGACCTTCAATTACTCAAGTACTATAAAAGGGACATCATTTTACACTGCCATTGTATTTAACTTGAGCACTACTGATTTTGGTATTCATAGAGAGTCTTGGAACCAATCCCCAGTGTATACCTTATAGCTGGCCCAAGGGATCAGGAATTCAAGACTGTCAAATACATGAGAAGCTCACTGAATTGTCTGCAATGAGGATTCTGCTCTTGGCCGGTTACAGACCAGCAGTTTAGTGCGTGTTCGCCACGCACTAGGGTTACGAAAGGGCGGTGCTTCCGCACCGCCCTAACCCTAGTGCGTGGCGAACACGCACTAAACGGCGACGGCCCTTCCGCAC
>NW_024811325.1:0-2774 GCF_019175285.1 Sceloporus undulatus | reverse complement strand
AAGTTGTATCTCAGGTGATTGGCCCCTGGAGTCACTCAAGTCTGCTGCTTGGCTGTACAGTCTTCTGAATTGACAATCATGCTACACAGAGGCAGGAAGAGAGAATGACATCTCTCATTTTCCTGTGTCCTCTGCAGGTCACAAACAGAGGAGCTAATATGTCAGTTGGAATAGATATTGTGTTTTCCAGTTTTGAAGGATGAAACTTTGTCATAAAGGTAAATTCTTTGGATCCTTATGACCTTCATAGATCTTCCACTTCACCAGAAATTATCTTATTAGAATATCCATTGATGCTAACAGTGATGTTCGAATTCCAAGACATAGCCGTGATAGTCAGGAAAATTTCAATATGCAATTGGGAGCAATTGTGTGAAGGAGACTGTAGTATAAACTTTTATAGATTTGGTCTGCTTCCTCAGATGCAAGATGTTTCAAGTGATTTTAAGATGGACACACATTCAGAACTATCAGTGACAGTCCTGGTACTACACATGCATTTTCTCCTTTACTGCTCTATTCCACATAAAGAAACTTCTTTTATTGTGACCTTGTATAGCAGGGATTGGGAAAGTATGACCCCAGAGCCCATTAAATAAATAAATAAATAAATAAATATGGATATTTTTGCTACCAGATGGTAGGGACAATTTGGCCAAATTCTGCCCCTTGGACCATTTTAATGTCACAGAAAGGCCTTTTTCCCCCCCAAGAGGAAATGACTTGGAAGTTGAGGCCCTCCAACCCTTACAGTATGCTCTCTGTCATTAATTCACCAAATTAATACACATGTCCATTTGCTTGTTTAGAATTATTTATCTGTCAATCAATTGATTTATTTATATTTTACCTTTTCACCAACATGGGATCAACAGTAAACCAGACTCTCTCCAGAGCAAACCCTCAAAAAGAAAAAAGGGGGAGGGGAAACTCATTGCAAAATAGCCATATAACTTGGGCACAGGGGCAACACACATTCATGTAACATGCCATAAAATGTAGCTGCAGACAAAGAAAATTGTGTGGATAATAATTCAAATCAAATTTACACAATTCTCTTTTCCCTACCTTCTCCTTCTCCTCCATAAGGAGCTGAGGGGCACAATCAGCTTGAGATCTTAATTTTTTGTTTGATTTTTCATGTGAGATATCCCCAGTGTTTTAAACAGGAGTCAGCGTGGTACAGTGGTCTGAGTGTATGACTAGGACTCCAGGAGACCAGGGTTCAAATCCCCAATCAGCTAAGGAATCTCTGTGGGTAACCTTGAGCATGTGACAGTCAGTCTAAGAAGGCAATGTCAAACCACCTCTGAAAATTCTTGCCAAGAAATTCCTATGATGGGATCACCAGATGTTGAAGTCTTATATGGTGTTATCCCAAAGTCGGGTGGGCAATTGTATCTATCCATATGTTGTTGATCTCCTATTCCCAGAATTCCTCTTCCTGGCTAGGGCTGACAGAGTTCCAGTTCAGCAACATCTGCCCTTTTCATTCTTCTAGTGCATAGGTTGAAGTTCACAGCACTGAATATGGAATATGTTCTCTTATCCTGCAAGGATTGCAGGATAAAGATTAATGTTAACATTGTGACCAGTGTGAAGACTGAAAAAAATACACAATGTGCTCCTTTGTTAAAATAGTATTAAATACTATTTAATACTAAATACTAATACTTAAATACTATGCAAATGGAAAATGTTTGGATTCAGATTTAGTCATACTTAAAGTACACTCTGAAATGGGCTTAAGTTGGTACTAACTTACATAAGTCTACTTGATTTCACTGGTTTTACTCCAACTATAACTAACCTGGATCCAATGCTGGATCCAATCCTAAGTATTTTTAATATATATATATTACAACTTACATATATATAAACAACAAAAGAAGAAGTAATAGTTTATATAGCAGAGAAAGGCCTCATAAGAATTAATGTCTAGATTATGACGACAGTTCATATAAACAGTAAATGGAGCTCAAATCATTCCAAATGTTTTGTTTTTCAGTGTGTTGTCACATAGCCACACATATACAATCAGTTGGGCTATTAAGGCGGCTAGATTCCAAATCTCTGAAAGCCCTTCTCTTAGTGCTTGAGGATTAGAGTCACACCATTTTGTAGCAATTACCATTTGGCAGTGATTAGCAAATACCAGACTAGTTTATAATGCTCATAATGCATGGAGCCTTTCAAAAATGTAATATATTATTTTTACCATCCTCCTCCAATGAGTTCATGAAATAAAAAAGTTTGATTCAATCAAGGAAGCCACAATCCTGAGTTTGCAAGACCTAAGCAGAGCAGTTGATGACCAGGGATCTTGGTGGGCTTTCATTCATAGGTTTGACATAAGGTAAAGCCAACTTGACAGCAAATAACAACAAATATAAAGCCACAGTGTCTGCTTGTTACTCTGACTGGCAACTGCTGCTTGATACCTATTTAGAAATCTTCAATAACTGATGGGGGAGTGTGAGTCAGGTTCACTGCCACCTTTTCCTGCACGATTTCCATACAAATTTTGAAATCAACTTTCTCACACTCAAACAGCACAAATGCTGATCATGAAGATGGGATTACACATTACCATCTCCAGTAGTAGCTCCTACAGTATGTCTCCAATGTCAGTGGGTCAGTGAATCTACTCTAGGTTTCACTCTTAAACTTTAAAGAAGTAATCTGGGGCGGGATACAAACCGCCATATAGTACGTATTGTATACGTACTAGGGTTAGGAAGGGGCGGTGCTTCCGCACCCCCCCTAACCCTAGT
>NW_024811324.1:0-2774 GCF_019175285.1 Sceloporus undulatus | reverse complement strand
GGGACAATTTCCCGATTTGCCATCCGCGGATGCTCAAATCCGCGTATGGCAAATCCGCGTATGAGGAGGGCCGACTGTACTATCTTAGGCTCGATACAGACAGATAAAAAGCACCATCCTGGGGCCGAAATTAGGGCTTGGGAGAGCAGAACGTCTGCATGCTCCCGAGCCCTATCTACACGGGCTGCCATGATGACGTTTGTGCGGCGCACCATCCAAATGGCGCCATGCTGTGCCGATTTCATTAGCACAAGCAAGGGTGCCAATGGCGCTATGCACACACCCTAAGAAGAACCCACCGGGAGCAGGTTCTTTTTAGGGCTCCTGAAGGTCATGCTGTTTTGTTACTGTGGCCTTTGTAGGGGGCAAAAAGGGGTGGCGTCTTGTCATCCCTTTTCCCCATCTGTATCCCTCCTTAGTTTGTTCATACACAAATACAGTCGGCCCTTCTTATACACGGATTTTTTATACACGGATTTAAGCATACACGGTTTGAAAATGTTCCAAAAAAGTATAAATTTACCTTGATGTTCCATTTTTTTATTAGGGACACCATTTTGCTATGTCATTATACTTAATGGGACTTGAGCATACATGGATTTTGTTATACACGGGGGATCTTGGAACCAAACCCCAGCGTATAACAAGGATCCACTGTATTTAAAGTTAGACAACTGCAGAACATGGCATTCATGTTGGCTCTGTGGGATATTGGTTAGTTTGATCTCCCCCCATCCCATCCCTGGAAACCTTAAAGATGCCTTAGAGCTGCATGTGTCCTAGAGGTTGTCCTTTGCTCACCTCTGACCCACATGTTACTCTGCTTACTGGCTGTTGTTGAAACACCAGTTTTGGAAAACAGATCAATTACAAAAAAAGTAACAAATAATTGAGCAGTGTAAGATAATTCCATCAAACAATTTCTCAAGCTTTGCCCACTTAAGATGGCATTCATTTACAGACAAGGTTGAGAATGATGGAAGATGCACCTTGAATTTCCACTTACTCATCCACCCACCATTATTTGTCCTATCATTGTATTTCAGATTATTAGTGCTTTGGCCCAAGCTATAGGGAAAGCGTAAGCAATATGACCCTGGAGTGGGACTCTATGTGAAAGTGGTTAAAGCACAAGCATACAATGTAGCATACTGTGTGTACGGTGACACATTTTTCATTTGCGAAACACCCCTTAGATTTCATTTACTTACATTTGTCCTTGATGACACTAGCTATTATGGGAAATTCCTTTGTATCCACACAGACTGTTTTGATTATTTTCTGATCATATTGCTTAATGGACTTTGCGGATTTGGTCTAGACACAGAAAAATGTCATGGCTGAAAATCTTTGCTAAATTGTTTGATTCCATGAGATATTCAAGACATTGCTTTCCCTGTAACATAATGAAGGATCGTTCTGTTCATGATTGCTTTGGGCTTTTCAACAGTAATACCTTTTCGGCAAGAGAACAAAAGAGAGCCCATCTGTTCAAGGATTTCTTCTCATAAAGGGCTGTATTTCTGAGAATTTGAATAATACCATTGTAACTGAAAATCATAAACCTGTATGAAGGTTGCTTTTTATTACCCCATTCCAATAGCTTTTGTAATCTTGTGCTCCCTCCTGCATTATACTTACAAGGTCCTCCTAGGTCAAAAATGTAATTTGGAACAGTCTCTCGTGTATTGCAAGTTCAGATGTGCTTCTACTGACACTTAGTTTGTGCAGTCATGTACTTACAAATTAAGTACCTGGTCACTGTGCCTAAAGTATAAATTCCCATTTTTAATAGTACAGTTTGTGCAATTTTGTTTTTAAAGTAATTCTTCATATTTTAAGTTTAGGAGTTAGCACCATGCTCTGTTGCACCACACTCAACCAACATAATGAATAAAAACATGAATGTAAAACATTTATCAGCTCAATATGAAGAAGAGGAGGAGGACGAGGTGCAATCATCCAGTTACATCCAAGCAATTGAAAGTATATGGCCTCATACCCTCAGTAATGGATAAGACCAAGGTGAGCACTGCCAATTTTAGTTTCCTTTCAATGAGAGACCACTGCAGAATTCTGGTGCCTTGCTAATATACAAACATATAGCTTATTAGAAGCTTAGACTCCACCTGAACTCTGTGTTTTCCCCCCTGCTTCACTCTCAATCTAAATTCAAAGTGTAAAATGAACTTCAGAACTGTTTATTTTCTGCCTAGGACCAACTGGAAAGTTTTATAGTTGCTTATTAATTGAGCAGTGCTTTTTTCTTCAGATTGCCAGCTGTCAATAAATATTAGCATTCTTGTCTCTGATTAAGATGCTCACACAAAGTGATCACAGCTATTGCCACACAAGTGGAAAGCAGGAAACTAATCAAGAATATAGAAGCTGTCACATCTGTTAACATGCAAGGGAATGTTGGTCATTGTGCTGTTGCATAAATGTTGCATTTTGGAAAAAAATTTCAGAAACAATGCCTGTATGTCTTCCATTTATACTTATAATATTTATCATCTATATACTTAACTCTTTTTTACAATTTCACATCACACACACACACACGAGCCATGTTAGCAAACAAACTTTGTATGCCCCATCATAACATTGTGCCCAGATTGGGACTGTAAATCATGAGGATATTACAGCAAGTGTGCCCTATGTTAGCACATATACTATGAAAAATTGTTAGTATTTTGCTAGCATTTAGGATAATTCCCTCTGCTCCACATGCTTTTCATATTATTTCAGTAGTGTGGGAACCCCTTCTCTGTGGT
>NW_024811323.1:0-2774 GCF_019175285.1 Sceloporus undulatus | reverse complement strand
CTTTTCTTGAAAAACTCTACAAAGAGGAGATTCCTTGTGGTTAATGAGCATTAACTTGACCTTAAATGTTTCTGCACTTAACTATCCTTTAAAAGTTTATACTTTCCAACATTTAAGCTTAATATTTCCAATATTTAAGCTTAAGTTTTTAAGATTTTGTCTTTAATGTTCTGGCTTCTTGATGAATAGGTGGATAGCATTCCTCAAGATGCTGTGCATATATGCACCTTTAAGTTGCCTGTTGTCTTATGGTGATGCCATGAATTTCATAGGGGTTCCTAAGCAAGAAATAGTCAGAGGTGGTTTTGCCAATTCTTTCCTCTGAAATATAGTGTACAACACTTGGCATTCAACCTGATACCCTGCAATAAACCTAGCATTGACAAAGTGAGTTTCATCCAAAACATTTGTTGGAGAAGACTGATCTAAAGGATGTGGTCTTAACCATCTCTTTCTTTTCTTTTCTGTTTTTTTGAATGTTGGAAAACTATATTCAGTTTTCTGTGGGTGTCTCTTTGTGTGAGAAATCTCACACTTTTTGCAAGATACAGATAGCTAGATGGGTATTTTTGTGTGTATTTTGTTTTGGTTATTTTATAACTTAGAAATTGTTTGTTATGCTGGAAAAAAATGGCATTTAATTCTGCAGACTGGATAGTGTTTCTGGATTTATTCCCCATCCAGATAGAAACCACGAGCCACCAATTCACCATTTGTCCATTTGATGAAGGGCTTAAAATTTCTTTTCCCTTTCCAGCACCTTCTAGAAATGTAGAGACAGATCCATAAAGGCATAAAAGACCTGTTTTCATGTATTTCCCTTGCTGTGCATATTAGGGTAATGGGGGTTGATCTTTGCAAATATTGTATGTACTCTGTAGGAATGTCTAGGGAGATGGATGCTTCATGACAGATGGAATGTCCCTATTTAAAGACTGTATGTGTGATACTGTCTCCTCATTTAACTTGTGTATATCCCTTTCCAAGTCATTCAAATACAAAATGATCCAATGCAATGCATCTGACCATTGGATCCATCAGTTACATAGGCAGCACTGGAGTAAAGAGTACTGGGCTGATTACTTGCTGTATGGCCATAATGCTCACCTGTTTTCCCCAAAGTTATGGAATACCACTTTATCACAGAATTCAAGCAGGGCTAAAGCTGCAAAGCTGAAAAGCTACATCCAAAAGCCTCCAGAAGGTTGTAAGCCACAGTTCCTCTTCTTACTACTATAACAACAAACACTCTAAATAATAGCTCTTCATCCTTCATATCCTATAATCTGATTATCTTGCTTTCTTGGCAGTCACTGTTTCTCCATCTCCAAGTCTTTTGAGTCTTTCTCATCAGACTGTTCTTCAAACTACCACTTCCTTGTACTTCTTTCACCATTTACTCATCTTTTCATCTCAGTTTAAGGGATGAGGAGAATATTTTTTTAAAAAATAGATTTCTCTAATTCTGAGAAACCAAACTGAGATTTATGAGAATCTTAAATTTGAGGCTTATTCTACACAGAACCCACACATGTTAGATTTTGCAGAGAACAGCTCTGTACAGAATATGCAGCCTAGTTTGGTGCAGAAAATACTATTTTCTAAGCAAGCAATCAGATGTGCTTTTGTGTGTGTGCATAAAAATCGTGAACAGGGAATTGTTTTTATAAACTATGCAGTTTTGAAGATTTTATTACAGTGAGAAGAAAATTGCCAAATTACTCACTGATTCCTTTGAGATGAAAATTAATGAAGAATTATATCCCTATCCACTTTATGGCTGAGACATGAAAGTATATATCCATCTTAAGCAGTCATTATTTGGGATCCACAATAAGCTTTCATCCTTGTGCATCATGTTTGATTTCTAATGGATCACTCTCTCCTACTACTCTTTTCATTTATTTTAGTGATATAATAGGCAAGATACGTATCTGAGAAATTATCATAATACAAGTTTTGCATTAAGGTTGTCTCCAGATGCTTCTAGCTTTCCAGGTAGCAGCTATATTTTTGCTGCTGCAGCAACTTCTTCTTCTTCTTTGGAAAAACATGTTGTTTCAATGTGAAATGGAATGATTTAAACTATAGGAGGAACACTTGGCACAACGTCTGCCTTCTTTTTGTCAAGTGATGGGTTGCTGGTTTGATTAAATCATTCCCAGGTTCAGAAAGAAATACATTTGAAGCAGAACTATGTGTGCTCCAGAGAAATGTGAGCCATTGCAGTGCAAAGGTTTTGTGAAAAATACAGATGAATCCTTCTGTAGTAAGCATTATACAGGTTGAATTTCTGTGCTTGGATTCTACAAAACTGTGCCTCTGCTTGGATCAAGAAATACTGCAGAGCCTCTACTGCTCAGCCTTTATTCTAGGTCTACTTTGGTTTCTCAGATGCTTATCAGGAATTTCCACAGAGGTTAAAGTCTATCTGTGCTGCCATGCTAGCAGGAATGGAAACGACGTAACTCTGCAAGTAGGGTTGCCATAACCCTCCTGCCGGCGGGACATTCCCGGTTTTTCACCACTAGGGGGCGTCCCTGCACGGTTTCCTCCTTGATTCCCAGCCTGTTGCCAATTTGGTGACTTTCACACCAAAATGGGTACTTTTCAGAGCCTTTGGTGTGATTTTGGTGGTTGGTTTTAATGGTAATTTTGAGAGTTGAAATAAGTTCCAATTATTTTTATTCAATTAGGGCTACGTTTTATTGCCATATTAACATTACAGGGACTTTTCAGGGATTTTGACTGAATATTTGGTGAGATATGGGGGG
>NW_024811322.1:0-2774 GCF_019175285.1 Sceloporus undulatus | reverse complement strand
GATCCAGTCCAACCCCATTCTTCTGCCATGCAGGAACTCTCCATCAAAGCATCCCAGCCTCTGTTTAAAGACCTCCAGGGAAGGAGACTCCACCAAACCACTGCCAAATAGCTGTTAATGGGTTGGACTCAATGACCCACGAGGCTTCTTCTAGAGGAAGGACTTTATATAAACCTTGGCTAATTTTACTCTCACACACATAAAGTAAAATATTCCAACACTTTCTCTGTTGTTGTTGTTGTTGTTGTTGTCGTCATCATTATACAACGATCTTTAATATACAGGGGCTTATTTTAAAAAAAAAATCCCACAAAGATCTTTTCTCCAAAAATGTGTGATTTGTGCAAAGGGCCATGGCTGGGATCCCAGACTGGGGTTGCACAGCACACAACTTCCCATGTCGAGCCATGTACGGATTGTGCTACACAACTCTTGTGCCCACCAAAATGTGCATTCCCCAGGCGCCTCCTGCTCGGCTCCATTTCCATAAACCTGAGCTGCATGCAGACATTCTGCTTCAGGCAAAGATGTCCATCCACTTCCATGGCTGTGGTGGGGACTTGCTCCTGCATCAGACACCCATCGGACGCATCCCATCCCCTGTTGTGGTTCTCCCTCTTCTGCATGATCCTCCGGGAAGGCAAGGAATACTGGCCTGCAGCAGAGGTGCTTCTGGCTTTAGGGAAGAGAGTCCCAAAGGGACCTGAGCCTCCTCAGGAAGAGTGCAGGGCAAAGAGCGCAAGGTGCATGCAGCACAATGTACAATGCAGGGCACTGAATACCAGGAGGAAAACTGTGCAGAATTCTCACTGGTCTGTTATTGTCCCCAAGAGAAGGGAGTGATGGCAAGCGGTCAGAGAGGAGGAATGGACAAAGCATCTCTCCTTCCCTCCCAGTGGGACCCACAAGGCACTGGTGGAAGGGGAGAGGAAGAGACCCCAGTCTCCAAAAGGGTTTGCCACCCAAATTATTAGGTTACCAAGATAGAATCATAGAATCCTAGAGTTGGAAGAGATACCAAGAAGGGCCCTGATCCAAGCCCCTTCTTCTGCCATGCAGGAACTCTCCATCAAAGCATCCCCATTGACAGATGGCCATCCAGGAGCCTCCAGGGGAGGAGATCCCACCAAAATCTCCGAGGAAGGAGTGTCTTCCACTGTGGCTCCCACAAATTAATATTTAATGTGGGGATTTTAATAGCTCAAATTAATAGCAAGGAGAGGACTCCAGGTAACTTCAAAGAGTTGGGATCTCACCTATGTATAACAGGTCCAAGAACTAGAACTCTCAGAGTGCTAAGTACACATGGATCTTATTATTAACCGCAAAGGGGGAAATGGCCATTCGAGCAATTGCATTCATAGCTTTTTTGGGTGGGGTTTTCAGGCTCTGTGGCCATGTTCTAGAAGAGTTTGTTCCTGACGTTTTGCCTGCATCTGTGGATGGCATCTTCAGAGATTGCTGGCATGGAAGTGAGTGGTGTGTGTGTGTGTGTGTCCTGTGTGACCCTGGGTAGAGAGGAGGGATTTGCATGTTAATCTGTGTCTTGTTCTGCTGCAGAATGGCAAGCCTCAGGGTGGGATGATATGCAAAGAGGATTTTGTGTCGGCTTCATTAGAGATCCATTGTCTGCTGAGAAAAACCCTGACCCTGAGTGGTTTCCATTTGCATTTTGGTTTTCGTGTTTTTCAGGACTGGGATCCAAACTTTGCTGTCTTCAAGGGTCCATGGGGTCAGCCATTGGGGGAATGGTCCTGGCCCAGCTCCATGGGCCACCTGTGGGCTGCGGCTCCCCAGGGATCCATCCTTTGTGTGTTTCCCAACACAGAGACACATATGCCCTGCCGCATCAGCTTCTCCCTTGGCATTTTGTGTTGACAAAGCTTTCTCCTTGCTTAACCCAGAAGCATCAACGTCTCCCTCCTTGTCACAGACAGCTAAACCAACAGCCTAATCCGGCAAAGGGGCTGATTTAACAAGCATCCCTCCCTCTCTGGGGCTTCTCTGGAGGATGTCACCAAACAGCCTTCACGGCCTGGAATAAAGCTCAACAATCCCACAAAGACGTGATGGAGAGAGCAAGAAGCATGGAAGGAGGGATGGAGGGAGAGAGGTGCTTGGAGCGTCAATATTATATTTACAGCTTCTTTGCAAGCTGCTGTGTGTCGAAATAGTGATGCTGGGATGCTGGGGGAGAGTGTGTGCACATGTTAGCGAACCCTGCGTCCCCACAATGAACATGGGGCACTCTGTGTTTTCATGTTTTTCATGTATGCAGTCAAGCATGTTCTAAGAGGCCATGATGCCCAAGTCATCTGGAGACTCAAAGGAAAAGGCTAAACGGTTGTGCTGGTCACCCTGTCCTCCCCCAGTCTCCCTGCGTAGCCTCTTGCGCCCAAAGGAGAAGACAAGAGATTTCATTAGAGACAGGGGCCTCCATTTTGCATCCGACGCTGCCTCTGTGGCCATCCAGTTGGCTTAGAGGGCTCCCAGTGCTGCCCCGAAGGTAGAGCCAGGGGCACCCAGACAATGCGCAATACAACCCAAACTCCGTCCGCAGCAGCAGAAAAAGGAACTTCTCTTGGGATCCAGGGGGACATTGTGAGACCACCGGCACCTTTCTCAGACAGAGAACATTGCATTTCCCAAGAGGCCTCTCTACTGGGGCACCTGCAGAAACAGTCAGCTGCTGCTTGGGGAGATCCTTCTCCTTCTCCCTCTATCTGTGACTCTGCTTGGATTTCTCTCGTAGACCTCAGCCGCTCCCAGCTTTG
>NW_024811321.1:0-2774 GCF_019175285.1 Sceloporus undulatus | reverse complement strand
ATACATACATATCCCAGATACAGCAATACTCTCCACACATATATGTAAGAAAAAAACTCCACATATACGCAAACACACTCCACACATAAACATATCCTACACATATATACAACACACACCCCTAACACACATGCCTCATACACACACATATACAACACACACATAGAAACACTCTCCACACACAAATAACGAAGCACTCATATACCTCGCACACATATATACAACCAACCCACCAACTCACAGGAACACACACCCCCCCACCACCACGCTCAGATCCCCAAAGAGAGAGCCACTCTGTGCAGGGGCTGCTGCTGCTGCTGCTGCTCCTTCTCACCAGATACTCTGGGTGCTCGAACATGTAGGTCATGCTGCATCGGTTCTCCTCGTACTGGACCAGCACCTCCCGGGCGCCCAGCAGCACCAGCGCCATCAGAGCCCCGTAAAGCACTCCCGCCGCCGCCGCCGCCTCGCCCATGGCTGCCCCTCTCTTGGCCCTGGCTCCACATCCACTCCCTCCCTGGCTGGTTCACTGGGCTGCCCTGCCTTGTGGGGAGGAGCTGGGGAAGGGGAAGGCAAAGAGGCGGGAATAAGGAGAGAGGGAGTGTGGTGGGGCCTGGCGCCATCTTAGGGAGGTCGGAAGGGAAGGGAGGGAGGCGCCATTTTAGGAGGGGGAGAGGAAGTGGTAGGCTCCGGGCGCCATCTTGGGAGCGGAAGTGGGCATCCCCCCTCTTTGCCCAGAAGGAGCCACCATGCTGGGTCCCAAGGAAACATCTTCCTGGAATTGCAAATGGGCACTCAATTTCCTTGGCTTTGGAAATCTAACAGTGACCCCCCCCCATGGTCCCAAAAAATAAAAGACAAATAAAAAGGGTGTGTGTCAGCCTGCACATTTATGGAATGATATTTATAGATATTTATAGAACCATAGAGTTGGAAGAGACCGCAAGGGCCCTGATCCAGGCCAACCCCATTCTGCCATGCAGGAAATCTCAATCAAAGCATCCCCTGTGAAAGATGGCCATCCAGCCTCTGCTTAAAGACCTTCAAGGAAGGAGACTCCACTACACTCCAAAGGAGTTTGTTACTGTCAGGAAGTTCCTCCTAATGTTCAGGTGGAATCTCGTTTCCTGGAGCTTGCATCCATTGTTCCGGTTTCTGTTCTCTGGAGCAGCAGAAAACAAGCTTGCTCCATCCTCTATATGACATCCCTTCAAATATTTAAACAGGGCTATCATATCACCCTCTTAACCTTCTCTTCTCCAGGCTAAACATACCCAGCTCCCTGAGTCGTTCCTCATAGGGCATTGTTTCCATACCTTTCACCATTTTAGTCGCCCTCCTTTGGAAACCTCCCTGCTGAAGTAGATAAATGATTGTATGTACCATTTTCCCCTCAAAACAAGACATACCCATAAAATAAGACGAAGCAGGATTTCTAAACATTTGCACAATACTTTTTTATCATTAGTATATATATATATATATATATATATATATTACATTTCATCACTTTCTTGTTTAACATACATATCTTAGATATTCAAAACAAACATAAACTTGGATTCCAGTCTCCTCCTTATCAAATACATAATTAACATAATCATTTAGATGACTTCCAACGTAAATTTTCTGGACAGGTGGTCCTAACTTATATATTCTTTCCACACTCCAGTTATTTGTATCTGCCATTACCTCCTTTTGTCATAGATTGGAGCCAATGGTTCTAAAGGAAATGGAGCCACAAGAAATTCAGGGTGGAAATAATGTGTTTGGAGAGTTATGATGATGTTCCAGAAGAAGACAACTTAACTATATTTGAATAAAAGTAGATTGTTGTGCCATACTTAATAAAAACAAGAGACCCCCTGAAAATAAGCCATGGTGTGTCTTCTTGAGGAAAAATAAATATAAGTCTGTGTTTTGGGGAAACATGGCATACCTTGAGCTTACAAAAATGAACTTTTACAGTCGCTATTTGGGGTCAGGCTAGAGAGCTGCATGAGACCCTAAACAAGTATAATAATAATAATAATAATAATATTCTCTGCCTATCCTTCGTCAGACTCGTGTGGTGTTCCACATTTGGGACATAAAAGTATACTGTGATAATACTCCCTGTTCTACAAACATCTCCTCTGTTCTAATAACATTTCTTGTTCTATAAACAATAAACTAGGAGTTGCTAAATCTTGTGAAATTAGGAGGAAGGAAGGGAGCTGCTTCTTGAATATGTGAAACCTTATAAAAAAACCTTCAGTATCTGGGATTCAGGGGATCAGCAGCTTTTTGGAAAGTAATTCCTGCGCTGAACCCTATGGCGTTACTTTTGCAATAAAGAAACTCGTTTTCCTGACTCCGAAGGTCTCCAGTCCCTGATTTCTGCTACACTACCATCTGAACTAAGACCAGAAACAGAAAACACTGGCTTATGACTAACATCTTCAATTTCTTTCTCCTGTTTGCCTGATGAAGAATCCAGTGTGACCTCGAAAGCTTGCAACATGTAATGGTGCATTTTAGTTGGCCCAATAAAGGTGTCATCATTTGGATGTTATAGGATTTGCTATATGCCAGCACTGCTATTTCTAAATGTTTTTTTGGGAGAGCAGGCTTCTGAGGGAGGGAGACAGAGAGAAAGAATATTCTGCCATGTTAGGAACATTGGGAGTGCCATAAAGGGCAGGGCACCTCTGCCAATTTGGCGGGTGTTAAAGTACCTTGGGCCAACTCACACTCTCTCAGCCTCAGGGGAAGGCAATGGCAAACCTCCTCTG
>NW_024811320.1:667-2774 GCF_019175285.1 Sceloporus undulatus | reverse complement strand
GTCGAGGGAGCGAAGGACAGGTGCCGGGACTGTGATGGCAATCTTGGACTTCTGAACGATGGCGTCCTGGTGTGGGAGAAGGAGACATTGTAGAGGTCTTGAATGGAAACGTGTCCAGGGTAGGCAATCCACAGCTGAGATCATGAGGCCCTGGAGGTGTGCCAACGTGGAGAGATTGACGGCCTCAGTGTCCAGGACCAGTTGGGTTTTCTGGTGGAGGGAGGCGATTCTTTCGTGGAAAAGGGAGACAGTGCCCTGAGCAGTGTCGATTATCGCTCTGAGGTGTTGAATAGTCTGGGCTGGAGAGAGGGCACTCTTCTCCAGGTTGACGATGAAGCCGTGCTGTTGAAGGGTGAGCAAGATCCTGGCAACGTGACGGCGGCCTTGGCGAAGCGAGGCAGTACAAAGAAGAAGGTCATCCAGGTAAGGATAGACGTGGATGTGGGAGCTTCTCCAGTGAGCCACCAGCGCAACCATGATCTTGGTGAAGACTCTGGGCGCCAAAGACAGCCTGAAGGGGAGCGCCCTGTATTGGTAATGTTGACCGGCGTAGGCAAAACAGAGGTATCCGCAGTGGAGCGTGTGAACTGGCACATGAGTGTGTGTTGTAGGTCCAAAGTTGCCAGATAGTCATGTGGTTGGAGAGCCTCCAGGATGGATCGTAGGGTCTCCATATGGAATCTTTTCTTCTTGACAAACTTGTTTAGGCCCCTGAGACTGAGGATGGCCCGCCACGAGCCATTCTTCTTGGGGACTAGGAACAAGGTGGAATAGGTTCCCTTGTTCCTCTGGTGAGGGGGAACCGGCTCAATGGCATGGAGATCTAGCAGTTCTTGAATTGCCCCCAGGAGGAGGCGATGCTTCTCTGGGTTCTTGGACTTGGGAGATGGGATGAACTTGTCCCGAGGTCTGGAAAGGAATTCTATCCGATATCCATGTCTCAGGGTGTCAAGGACCCACCGGTCCGATGTCGATCTCTCCCAAGTCTGCAGGAACCCGAAGCCTGCCCCCCACTGGAGGTAACCAGTCACACCTGTTGGTTCCTCCATTGTCCCTTGGCGGCGGCAGAGGTGTTGGAGCCCTTCTGTGGGAAGCTGGCTCGCTGTTTCTGTTGGGGCTTGAAGTCATCCCATCGCTATCTGAACTGTCTATTGTCTCTGGACTGATAGGGAGTGTTGGTGGAGGAGTAGGCGGACTTGGAGGAACAAAAGGACTGCCGCTTGGATCTGGAATGTTTTCTGTTGTCTGACTTCTTGGCAGTGGGCAAGGCCTTCTTCTTGTCCTTGTCCTCCACCAGGACTGGATTGAGAGTCGCCAAAAAGCCGAGAGCCAAGGTAAGGTGTAAAGGCCAAATTCTGTTTGGACTTCTGGTCAACACTCCAGTTCTTGAGCCATAGCTGCCGACTTACTGCCACTGTAGCTGCCTCGGCCCTGGCGCATTGCTAGAAGGCATCTAGTGTGCCATCAGCGATATAGGCAGCAGCCTTGGCTAGCTTGTTGAGGGACTGCCATCGTCGCACGTCCGAGGCTGGAGGATTTTGAATCATGCCTCTGGCCCATTGGATGGAGGCCCTTGCTACTATTGATGAGGCGGCAGCCGCCCTCATGGCGATGGATAGAGCCTCGTGGGCTTCCTTGAGGGCGGACTTGGCCTTCCTGTCTTCCAGATTCTTTAGGGAGTCCTCTCCCTCCTTGGAGAAGACTGAAGAGGATACGAGTGCAGACACTGGGGTATCCACCAGGGGACCTGGAGCTTCTCCATGATTCTTTGGGGAAAATTATAGAGCTTCTTGACTGAGGAGTGACAAGACCTGTTGATGGCTGGATTTTTCCACTCTTCAGTGATGACCTGCACGAGGTTAGCTGGGCATGGGATCTCCTTTAAGGCTGGTGGTGGTGCAGGGAAGAGGTCGCCAGTCAGCCGAGGTAAATCGGAGTCCAGAGTGGGGGGCTGTTCCGAGGGCAGCTCTAGGCCGAGGGTCTTAGCCATCCTTCTCAGCAACATAGGGAAGTCCTCTGTTTTGAAAAGTCTGGCGGAGGGGGAAGGGGCCGTGTCCTCATTGCCTCGTCCTCCGGGATCAGGGCTGCAGCCACATGGGCTGCAAAA
>NW_024811320.1:0-567 GCF_019175285.1 Sceloporus undulatus | reverse complement strand
CCTCCTTGGCCTGTGAGGCCCCAGAGTCAGCGGGGAGGAGGGCATAGCAATGATCCCCTGGGTCTCCCTCCTCTTGGACGGTCATGGGGCTCCAGGGCCCTTCTGGATCCTCCCCCCTCCTTGGAGAGTCCCCCGGTGGCCAGACATGGGGGACCTCCTGAGCCAGGAAGGCTCTTAAGGCAGCAGCCCACTCTGGTGGGAAATGGGAGATTGCCTGGGGAGGGGGAGAAGGGGCCCCAGTACTCACTGCAACCGGTGAGGCCCGCGATGATCCGTCCGTTGGCGCCTCACCGGATCCTAACCCAAGATGGGCCGGGCGGGGGCACAGAGTCATGGCAGCTGAGAGGGAACCCTTTTCTGGCTGAGCTCCCTTGGGCTCCTCCAACCCTGGCTGAGAAGCCAGCTGCGCATCCGCCAGAGTCGGAGCAAGTGGCAGGGGTGAGGAGCCCACAGCTGTAGAAGGTTTCTTCATAAGGAACTAGGAAAGTCCACGTCCTGCTAGGAGCAAGGCAGGAAAAACACTGGACTTCCTGGGTCGCCCCTCCCATGAAGGGGCAGGGGGGTCCT
>NW_024811319.1:0-2774 GCF_019175285.1 Sceloporus undulatus | reverse complement strand
CCTTTCATTCTTAAATCCATCAATCTGCCCTCTCTCTAGCAGTCCAGAAGCCTGACGAAGCTTCAAAAGCTTGCAACATTTATAATGTGCATTTTGGTTGGCATAATAAAGACACCACTGTTTTGTGGAATTTGGATGATACTGTACTATATGGCCCATATGTCTACCCCTGGATATGTTATCCAGCCCCAAAACTCAGAGAATGGGGATGGGGACCTTTTTTTCCCCCCTATTGTAGGCCACAGTCCCACTTGGGCATTTATCACAGGTCACACATTCACACAGGTGGATAGCTGGCTCTGATCTCAGAACTGGATGGAAGAGACACCTTTCTCTGGAAACATCTTCTGCTCCTTTTCCCCAGTGGGCTACTTGTTCGAGGGGCACACCTGGGATGGACAGGTTGTTCTTGGCCAGAATCTGATCACCTCCAGATGTTTTTTTGAGCATTAGACTGAAGGCTATTGGTTATGCATTCTCAAATTAGAAGGCTGTGGTATGAAATGGAAGTGGAGCAAAACAGACACATTTGTTTCTACGTGCATCTTACCTACATGTTTACAACACCGTCTCCCTGTTTCATAGATATCACTTCTAGAAAGATAGCCCAGGGCCCTTTCGTACTACACAATTATAGCACTATAATTCCTATGGAATGCTGGCAGAGAGTCATAAATGCTTCTCCCTGTAACTACAGATATCTGGATTCCATATGACAGTGATGGTGAACCTTTTCGAGGCCAAGTGCCCAAACTGCAACCCAAAACCCACTTATTTATTGCAAAGTGCCATGTCCCTCTGGCTTTCTAGTAACAAACTCTGTGCTGGGACAATGGCACATGTGCCCAAAGAGAGGGCTCTGAGTGACACCTCTGGCACGTGTGCCATAGGTTCACCATCACTGCCATATGATGTTACCATGGCAGTTAAATGGGAATGAAAGCAGTATAATTGTACAGCATGAAAGAGTTCCACAAAGCTGAACTCTGTTCCAGCAAAGCATTGTTGGAGAAACACAATTTATGCTCAGAGATCTCCTCAAAGGACACCTGGTTTCCATTGTTTGCATGTTGAAATGGAAAGAAAGAAAGAAAGAAAGAAAGAAAGAAAGAAAGAAAGAAAGAAAGAAAGAAAGGGAAGTGGTCAGCACTGCAAAGATAAGGAGGCACCAAGTTAACATAATGATCCGATATAAACTGTAAAACCGTTAGCTGCAGCTAATTCACATTTTAATAGTTTGAAATTTAAAAATCTAGAAGGAAGCTCCAGCATCAACACACAAACACAGCTTCTGCTCAGGGACATCCTCAAAGGTCCCCTGGTTTCCATTTCTAGGTCCCCTTGCATGTTAAGATGATTTTCATTTAATAATTCTACATCTAATCTGGCTAAAGAGTTGTCTAAGCTGCTCTTAAATATTGGGCATATTTAAGTATAGTCCCAGTAATGGAAAATGCTCAGTGAAGAATAAGATGTGAAGGCCCAGAAAGAAAGTAGGAAAAAAACATTATTATTATTATTATTATTATTATTATTATTATTATTATTAAAAAACAACCAATTGTTTTGTTTTCCTGAAGTATTTTTTCCCTAGAAAAACTGAGAAAATGGATTGTGGGATATTTTTTCCCATTTATTAAGCATTTAATAAACATGCCAATAAAAGAGTGGAAACATCACTGACATCATGCAATATATCGATGGCTTTCCTCTATAAGACTTTACTAGCCTTGTGGTCTGCTGAATAACAGTAATAGTATCTTGCAGAAAGAACATGTTAATTAAAGAACAGAAGATAGGGAGGAAGCTGATCCCTAGGTGTGGCCAAGCGTCTTGGCAAAGTATTAATAACGCGAAACAACCACACAACTCAGCAATAGAGACTGAGGCACACATAGGCAGGTGGCTCTTCCTGATTCACCTGTTTCCTATTACATAGAAGTCATGCAATCCTTTTGCTTCGGCTTTTATGATACCAGTACAAAGGTGAGCATTGAAACTCTCACAAGGTGAGCAGCGTGATGAACATCGGCCCCTTGATTTCCATGTTGCCATCTCCTCTTACAGACACACTTCACATACCCTTTGTTGAATTACAAACCAAATAAGCTGAAAGCACTGGCCTTTTGGTATGACTGGATGCTGCTGCTACCTTTGTTTTCTATTGCCAATGCTTTAACTTTGAAAGTTATACTGTCGGTCCATAATTCATACCTCTTAAGGGCATACTTATTCTATTTATTTTTAGGAGGAGAGCATACCTGTTCTAAAAGAATACACGAAAAACGTTCCGTCAGGGCAATAGATACATTAAAGTCAAAAGTACTTTGAGATCAGTTTGTATGCGAAAGAAGTGTCGTGGTTTTCAAAGAACCCTGAGACAAAAGAGTACTCTTGTGCCAGTTAGAGGATGGTTAGAG
Organism: Sceloporus undulatus; assembly: GCF_019175285.1. Lineage (NCBI taxonomy): Eukaryota > Metazoa > Chordata > Lepidosauria > Squamata > Phrynosomatidae > Sceloporus > Sceloporus undulatus. The sequence continues at coordinate 354 of NW_024811319.1, read as the reverse complement.
AGACATGACCCATAGGCACAGTTCCCTTTTGACCTGCTGTTGACTTTATACAACTTATGTTTTTGTTAGAACCTTTACCATTGCTAGTTTTGGAAAAATCTGCAAGAGGGAGATTTGAATTCTTCTCCCTGACCTTGAAACCATTACCCAATAAGTTGACCTATGATGTCAGTAAAATTGCAAGTATAAATACATATATAAACAGATGTTGTAATGCTGAGAGAAACTGGAGGTTTGGTAGTAGTCATGATGTTAGGGCAGTTTAGACAATCACAGCCATAGACGAAGTATCATTGTCCATAACTGGCTGGACTGCTAGAGAGAGGGCAGATTGATGGATTTAAGAATGAAAGG
>NW_024811318.1:0-2774 GCF_019175285.1 Sceloporus undulatus | reverse complement strand
CACTTTCTCCCACAGACAGGACACTCTTCTTGATCTGAGCCTGAAGCAAGATGTTCAGAAAGTTCGGCATCCTGAGAGGCAGAGTTGTTCCAAATGAGGATTTTTTGGAAACTGGAAACACTTTATATATTTCTTGAGCAATAAGAGAATTAATGATGGAATAATTTGCAGTTTTGGTTATCAGCAATTCTAGCAAGTAGGTTTAGTCAGATCTGTCATGACAGAATAATTTTCACAAATAGGTTTCCTTTTTTTTCACATTTCAGTTTATAATAATAATAATAATAATGGTGATTTATTTCTAGCGCGCCCAATCACGAAGAATTTTTTAAAATGTAAACTACAGCGAGAGTCCTGAAATAAAGTTGGATTTCTTAAAAACGCTGCCATTCCCCATCTGATTCCCCTGAGGCATTGCAACTAATTGTCCCTCAGAGGATCCACCATGACAGTTAAAGCAGGATGAAATCACTATAGCTGTGTAAACAAGAAGCCAAACCAAGGACTCAGGGTTTTCTCTTGTCTGTTCCTCAGCTGAGTTTCCTGAAACATCAATTTCTTCACAAATCCAGTCATAAAAGAAAAACTCAAAACAAATAAGGCTGATTCCTTCTCCCTGAAGAGAGAGAGAGAGGCCAAGGAGCCATTTTACCTCAGGAGCTTCATAAAGGAGGAGGCCAAAGGATTTGGCCAATAATGACAGTAATAATATTAATAACAACAGCAGCACCCATTTGTTGTTATTATTATTGTCATTATTGGCCCAAATACTTCAGCTTCCTTCATGAAGCACCTGAGGTAAAATGGCTCCCTAGCCCCCCCCCCCCTTCATGGAGGAGGAACCAGGGTAATTAATGGAGTTTTTATTTCCTCTCAGGGTCACAGAAAAGGACCATTCCATCCTCTTGAACCCAGGACTGAGTCCGGAGGGAGAAGCAGAGGAGACTCAAAGCCATTTCCCATCTTCATTCCCCTCATCATTGCAGGTAATAGTCCCCTCAGTTTTATAAGTGGGATGAAAGCACTACTAAAGCCGTGACAGAGAAGAAGCTAGACCAAGGACTCAGGGTTTCCTCTGTCTGTCCTGCAGCTGAGTTCCTGACGGCGCTTTCTTCCCAAATCCACTCATAAAATACAAACCAGAACAAATGAGCTGATTCCTTTGAAGAGAGAGAGAGGGAGGCCAAGGGCAGCCCTCCTAAGAGTGGCACCAGAAAATGCTCAGTCCCTTTGGGTCTCCATTTGTCTTGGATTTCATCTCCCACAATCCCCAGCTGATGCAGTCGGCAGCCAGAGGTTATGGGAGCTGAAGTGCCAATTGTCTGGAAATACCAAAACTTGGGAAACACTGCTCAGACCTGGAAGCTGAGCTCATCCTGGCAAGGATAAGAAAGGCCTTCGAAAAAGCGTTCAGTGAGTAACACATAAAAAGGTTTTCACATCTAAATTACTCAAAAGATGCAGTGGCAGCAAATTACCTTGCATCCAAATCATCATCAGTGTGTGAACAGAGCAAACGCTGCGCCAAAAAGCATGAATGGCAAGGAGCGCATGCTTCCAAGATGCGAACGAAATCAAAAGTGTAAATACATACGAACTACATGGAAACATGAGAAGGATACGGACTTCCAAAGAGCATACAAGGTGAAAAGTATAAACACATCCAAACGCATTTCGTCAAGAGTCTACTATACTCCTAAAATAGGAGTATACTATAGTTAGTACACTGCTCAGATATATACACCATGTTATAAAATAATAATACACTGACAAACATTTGGATGCAAGGGAGTCTGCTGTTACTCTGTTTCCCTACTTTAGATACTATAACTTTTTTTATGTGTTACTCATGGGACCCTTTTTCCTTTTTCCTAGACCTTTTTCCTAGACCTTTCCGTTTGTTATGCTGCTTTGCTTTTGCTTTTGGTTTAGGCCAGGCCAGCTGTTTCTGGGTTCCAGATCAGTAGCGAACTGTGGGTTCTAGATCATCTGATAAAGTTCTAGTTCACTATCAAGAACTTTGAAAACATGTGTCTTGTGCGTCTCTCGTCCTGCCTGTGGTTTCAAGGTAAACAGTTCACCAGACCTTCACCAAGTTTTTGACTCAGTGCACAGCCTCTGAGATGTTCCCCAAATGGGCTTCCTTTGGGAATCTGTGACGGACGCTCAGTGACTGTCTTTGGAAGGCTCTCTCTCTTGAGGGCAACATTTCAGCACCTAAACAGATGTTGCGTCTGCACTGTAGAAACAACGCAGTTTGACACCACTTCAAGTGCTATGGAGTCCTGGGAATTGTAGTTTTACAAGGTCTGTAGCCTTCTCTGCCAAAGAGTGCTGAGGCCGGCTCACAAAACTACAGATCCCAAGATCCTTTCGGATAGATCCATGGCAGTCAAACTGCGTTATTCCTAAGGATGCACCCAGAGAGGAATTGCAGAATCACAGAGTTGGAAGAGACCAATGCAAGGGTCATCCTGCGTTTCCCCTTTTTGAAGATGGGGACAACGTTTGCCCTCCTGCAGTCTGCTGGGATTTCTACTGTTCTCCAGGAGTTCTCAAAGACTATACCTGGCTTCTCCTTTCCATTGTATAACAAACACCAGGAGAACATGGTCACTTCCACCTAAGGATCCCACCACTTGCACTCCATTAACCAAGTCATCCTTGTTGGTTAGGATCAGTTCCAAAATAGCTGATCCCCTTGTTGCCTCTTCCACCTTTTGGACAATGAAATAGTCTTCCAGGCAAGTGAGGAATTTGCTAGACCTTGAGGA
>NW_024811317.1:0-2774 GCF_019175285.1 Sceloporus undulatus | reverse complement strand
TGTTTAAATGATGCATGCATCCTAAGAGTCTGGAAGCTGTGCCAAAGCTGCACTCCAGTCCTTAGGATTGGATCGTGGCTTTGGTGCGGCTTCCAGACTCTTAGGACCCATGCATCATTTAAACAGCATACTTCCAAAGTGACCCGAAGCAGCTTTATTTTGGCCTGTCTGTATGGGGCCATAGACTCAGCTATGTGGAAAAGCATGGAGACCAAGGAACTTGCTGGAAGACTACCACCACTCCCCCACACACTCTGCACTTCTGATGGAAAGTAAAATGTAAAATATGAGTTCTGCAAGATCAAACAAGACATGAATCACTCTTTGAACTCTTGGTATTCCTAAACACCTCTTCCTGCCCTCTCATTCTTGGAGACCCGAGATCTTGGGTAGGTGCTGTAAAGTCCATGAAGCATCATTGATCAAAATCAATCCCTCTCATCTTCTCAGTATTGAAACAAACCTTTTACTTTGGAAACCTTCTCAAGTTCCCTTAAGGGGCAATCAAGTTTTGGAAGGAACCTGTATGGATTGGGATTGGCTTGAAGGTATAAATAGTGTCCAAATGTAGCCTTTTTACTACAGTCAGTCCCCCCCACTCACGCAGTAACTGTTGCTTTCAGGTTTCATTCGATGGATTTTACTGCACAGGCTGCCCAGAATGGAAGGGGCAGGGAAGGGAAGGGAACGAGTGGGGGACATATTTTACTGCACACAGAGGTCCCTCACTCATTCCATTCCCTTCCCTTCTGTTCCCAATCTGTCCAAATGGAGACGATTTTTGAGAATTGTTCAGAAAAGTTCTCAAAAATCATGACGTCTGGGATGGATTGGGAACAGAAGGGAAGGGAACGGAATGAGTGAGAGACTTCTGTGTGCAGTAAAATGTGTCCCCCCACTCATCCCCCACTCATCCCCAGCCCCTTTCGTTCCATTCTCATTCCGTTCCAGGCAGCCCCTGTGCAGTAAGGTCCAGAGTTGCCATTCCTGTGTCTGTCCCTGTGCATTTACTCAATCCTCATGATTTCCTGCTTTCCATTGACCATATCTTCCAGACTGGTAGATATACCTCCTTAATCAGACTAATGGTTAGCTATCCAGGGAAGGGCAGGTCTTATCATGTCTTTCCCCAGTCCTAGTGTGACAAAGGTTATTTTAAAAGTCTGGCAGAAGCTCAATCAATTTATATTAAAGAATTGCTATTAATGGTATTTCATTTATCTTTCACTACAAACCTGTTGGGCTGGTGTCTTATCATAAAACAGGTCCAGTTCACACACTTGCCAAACCTAACAAACTACATATGGGGGTATAGTTTTGATGTCCCTCTCTAGGTTGGGAAAGTGGATTTAAAAATAATAAGCTATAGTTATCATTCGAAGACCATAACTCAAATTTTCCATTGCTGACCAATGATAGAATAACAAGACCAGACATAGAGAAGTGAATCAGGGCCACTTATAGAACCTATTTAAACTGTATTGAACCTTTAAAGAGGCAAGGGAGAGAGAAAACTAGTGTGGGATCAGTTGAAGCCGGCATCACTCCTTGATTTCCTCCTCAGCCTTCTCTGTGCAATCCACCTGAGCACCTTGGACAATAACTGGATTGCTCCCCATCTTGCCATCTCCTGGAAGCTAATGCCAAGCAACATAACCCTCCCCCCAGGTTGCAAGACTTAAGTAAAGAATAAACCCTCAGGTCAGTCCCAATGATAGTCTCCTTCCCCACCTCCCAGGACCTTAAAAGACAATTCTAGAGCCCTCTGCTTCACACAAAGATGTCCAAGTGCTCTATGCAAGACATTTTGATTCTCCCTCTTTACCCTTCTATAAGCTGTATCTATGTATTGGGGATCACTCTCACACTGCCAAACTTGGTAAGGCAAAATGGCCAACCACATCAATATTATTCCAGAGACTTAAAGATAAGAGCTTTGCACTTCAACAAACTCAGGCCATTTCTCCAAGGTGAATGATCAAGATATGTAGAGGAATCCCTTGCATTCCCCAAACAACAAAGGCAACAAGCTATGCTGGTGTAGACCTCTTTTCCTGAGCCTTTCTACTGTAGCCTGGTCACTCATTTCCAGCTGAGCATTGTTATTATTATGATTAAACTTTATTTATATAGCACTGTAGATTTACACAGCGGTGTACATACAATAAGAACCAAACTAGCAATACCAGGCCTGGTGTACTGCCCAGTAAACCATACTATGGTCTCAGATTAGGACCCATCACGTCACCTGACAAAACTGAGAATCTAAAAAAGACAACTACATTAGTGAACAGAACAATATAATTCAAAACTTGAGAAACTGAACATATCTCTTACATGCTGCAGATCTGCAGGCCCCAATATGCTGGACTGATCCCACACAAAGACTCATGGCAAAAGCTGTAGAAGCAGCCCTACTCCAAAACAAATGGGTCGCAAATTTAACCCCTTGCAGACCCAAGTGCCCTTGAAAGTAACAGTCTAAAATTGGTATTTGGTAAAGGGCAAAAGGTCAGTATGACGAAATAAAGCTGTGGTTCTCAACCTTTGGTCCTGAGACGTCAACTCCCAGAATTCCTGAACAATGAGCATACTGACTGGGACTTCTGGAAATTGAAGTCCAAAACATCTGGAGGCCCAAAGGTTGAGAACCACTGAAATAAAGGATCCAGCTTAGATCCCCTGACCTGTGCATAATTCTATGAAGTATGAACAGGGCATACAGCGAGATTAAGGCAAAACCCCAACATTATCTTTGCCCTACCTCCCTCTGA
>NW_024811316.1:0-2775 GCF_019175285.1 Sceloporus undulatus | reverse complement strand
ACAATTTTGCTATGCCATTTTATTCAGTGGGGCTTGAGCATCCATGGACTTTGTTATCTGCTGGGGATCCTGGAACCAAACCCCAGCTTATAATAAGGGCCCACTGTACTATCATTTGCCTAAATCTAGATAATACACTTCTGTTGATGCAACCAAGAATTGCATTGGCTTTCTTAGCTGAAGCGTCACACTGACGGTCTACTAAGACTCCTGGGAGGCAAAGGTTCAAATCCTGCCTCGGCCATGAAAACCCAGTGGGTGACCCTGGGCAAGGCACACTCTCTCAATCTCAGAGAATAGCCATGGCAAAGACCGCCCACCCAAAGAAAGATGCCAAGGAAGCCCCCTTATAAATTGAAAACGAGTTCAAAGCACTTGGTCTAAAATTGGATGGAACCACAATAGAGGAGCAAAGAGACCCCTGGCCATGTGCTGAATGCGAGGGAAGGGTGAACAACCTCTGCCTGACATCTGAAGTCCCTTCATCCATTTCAGCTTCTAGATCAGACCAGCCGTTTAAGAGCCCCAGTGGCTCTGGCAGGCCGGAATCCCTCTTTGGAAACTGAGCTGACAATGGGAAATGCCCTCACAGCAGCAATTCCATTTCAAGCCCAGGCTGCTGCCACACTGCAGAATCAGTGCAGCCTGACACCGCTTTAACTGCCACGGCTCCATGCTATAGAAATCCTGGGATGCTCAGTTTGCTGTGGCACCAAAGCCATCTCACAAAAACTACACATCTCAGGCTTTCTGTAGCGCTGAGCCACGGAGCTTGAAGCAGGATCAAACTGCATTCATTTCCACAGTGTAGCTACAGCCCACGTTTCCAGTGTAGGTTTAACTTTGGGTGCGTCTGCACTGTAGAAATAATGCAGCTTGACAGTGTCGTGGCTCCATCTGATAGAAATCCTGGGATGTGCAGTAGTTTTCTGTGGCACCAGAACTCTCTGAGAGAGAAGGCTAAAATATCATAGAAAACTGCAACTCCCAGGATTCCATAGGATGGAGGCTCAGCTGATATGAAACTGATCTAATAATGGGATGTCGTGTGATGTAGACACAGCGTTAAGGAGTGCTCTGCTTTAAAGTCTGGAGGAAGGATGCTTTTTTTAATTCCGCAAATCCCAATAAATGGCAAGGGGCTCCCATCTTGTGACCCTGATGGACACAGAGAACGAGAGTTTCCCATGTTCTCTGCCTCAGATCAGCCCCTCCTTGCCAATAGCCTGACCCAGGAGAAAAGCAGGCTAGAAATACCATGAACACATAAAAATAAAAATAATTTGGTTTGTTTTGGAGAATCCATGGAGAAGGAGGGGGAACTGATTTTATCAATACAATAAAACAGATGTTACGGTCTTATGCTATAAGACCAGATATCCACATCGTAGTCATAGTGGCCTCATGCAATTGGACTTTAGGAAAGCTCCTCCTGCCAAATTATCTCTTTCAGTCTCAAAGGTGCTGCGAGACACTGATTTTACAGAGTAACATGGGCATATATCTTTGAGTCAACCATGACAGCTCAGCAGAACCCTGAGGTCATATGAACTCACAATGGGAGTTCAGCTACATGACTCAAAAGGTTCCAGAATGCATCCAGCCAAGCCAGAAGCAAGCCTTCCCTCATTCCCCAACTCCACCAGGGGCACAGAAGGCAGCAGAGGACAGGCAGCAGCAGGAGAGCATGGCAGCAGTGGTAAGCTTCAAAAGCCACTCCTCAAGCCCTCAGGAAGACCAGGAGCCAAGCCAGAAGCAAGACTTCCCTCTTCCCCAACTCCACCAGGAGCACAGAAGACAGCAGAAAACAAGCAGAAGCAGGAAGGAATGGCAGCAGTGGTTAGCGTCAAAAGCCACTCTTCCAGCCCTCAGGAAGAACAGCAGCCAAGCCAGAAGCAAGCCTTCCCTCTTCTCTAAACTCCACCAGGGGCACAGAAGGCAGCAGAGGCCAGGCAGTAGCGGGAGGGCGAGGCAGGAGTGGCAAGCTTCAAAACCAGTGTTGCCAACAAGCCTCGAAGATAATTCCCAGAAATGTTTGTCCAAAACCCGCTGAATCCCCCCAGATCACATGGAATATTCAGTCACAATTCCCAGAAAATTCCCAGAAAATTCCCATAATGTTAAAATGGCAGATGTTTTGCAAATAAACGTAAACATAATTGAATAAAAATAATTGTAACTTATTTCAACTCTCAAAATCACCATTGAACCAAACAAAGAACCTTTCAGACCTTTTAAGATATTTATTTCGACATGAAGGGGCTCCAGGAAGCTTTGTGGCAAATAGAAATGTGTTAGGCTGCAACCACACTGCAGAAATAAATCCAGTTTGAAACCCTTTTAATTGTCATGGCTCAGTGCTAGGGAATCCTGGGAATTCTAGTTTTCAGAGACATTTAACCTTCTCTCTCAGCAAATTCTGGTGTGACAACAAACTACAATTCCCAGGATTTCATAGCACTGGGCCATGGCAGTAAAAATGGTATGAAACTGGGTTGTCTCTGTAGTGAAGATGCAGCCTGAGTTAGGTCCAAGACACACTGCAGAAATAATCCAGTTCAAGACCACTTTAGGTGCCCTGGCTCAGTGCTAGGGAACCCTCGGAATTGTAGTTTTGTGAGAAAGAGCTCTGCTGCCACAATGAACTACAATTCCCAGGATTTCCTAGCACTGAGCCAGGGGAGTTAAAGCAGTCACAAACTGGATTATTTCTGCAGTGTTTTGGACTTTCGTTATTAAAAATGCTCAAGGTCCAATCCATACTGCAGAAATAAT
>NW_024811315.1:0-2775 GCF_019175285.1 Sceloporus undulatus | reverse complement strand
GACTGGCACATTAGGAAGAATCTGGCCCTTCCATGTCCCATGTATTTAACCACTAGTGTTATTTGTGATGCCCACAGGCAGGCCAGAATGATGGCCATGACCTTGTATGTGTTACCTTACTGAGGGGAAAAACCTTGTATGTTAATAATAAGATCCGCATAATAAGATCTGAGAGCAGATAGGAGTAATGTTAAATATAACAAGACACCAAATTGGTATATTACCAGCCTATGGCTAGGGAACAGGGCAGTAAGGTGGTTTAATTTCAAATTAGATGAGACTCAGTTTAGCTTGAAATCCATATGTACCATCTTCATAATAGCGCCAACCATTATGAAGCCTAAATTAGAACATTCATACTTTAAATTACTGCTATCTATCAATCATTTTAATGAAAAGAAGAGAACTGTTATAACTGAAGTCAAGACAGGAAATGAATGTGGCCTAATATTAGACATGCTATACCTTTAGAAATGTTTCCAGATATTCTGAAATTCTAGCTCACCTATATATTATTTGTAGTCTTTTTCATTATGGTAGGCTCATCAGTTATGAAGTCTACACTGTAATCTCTGCTATGAAATTTATCTTCTTTTTTAACTTTTCAGTTGCAATCTGAGGTTAGTTAAGACATTACCCTGCATAGGGTAACATGACTTTCTTTCAGTGTTTCCCAAACTTTGGTACTCCATGTGTTTTGGAATTCAACTCCCAGAAGCCCTGGCTAACAATCAGGAATTCTGGGAGCTGAAGTCCAAAGGCCTGGGAACCATTGCTCTATATGATAAAAAAAATGCAAAGGATATACCGGTAAAGTGATTTTCTGTTTTAAATTGTAAATTTTACATTATGAATTTTAAAAAAATGGATTGTTTTAATGTGTGTTTGTCTTTCTTTTAAATTGTGCGTTTTCAACTGATGTTGTATGTTGCATATTAATCTTCTGTTGTAAGAAATAAATATTGTCGTTGTTCGTAGTATAGTGTACCCACGTCATACATGGGCACGCTATACGTGGCTTTGAGCTTACACTGAAAGCCATGTGACGGAACAGGCAATGGCACATGTGCCCATTTTGTACATGCCCATTGTGTGAGTACCCATGGTGCATGCGCCACATGCACAAGCCCCACTGTTTTCAATGGGGCTTGAGCATACATGGTATCTGCCTTATGCGGGGTGGGGTGGGGTGTCCGGAACAGATCCCTCGCGTAAGACAAGGATGCACTTTACTAAGTCTGTGTTTTCACATTTAGCGATACAGTTCTCTCTCTTTTAGCCGAAGCTTTTATTTTATATGCTTATATGTGTGCAGTTGGGTTCAATTATGACCATTTTTTTAGACTGACTGATGTCTTCTATATGTCACTATCCTATAACAACCTCTTCTGCCCATTCACTTGCTAATTTTTCACCTGTGTTCACTTTTGTGTAGATTTGATCCCACTTGTCCATGTCGACAGAGTACACAGTTGATCTGGGTACGTGAAATGAAACAAATGAATGAATACATAAAATAAGTTGAAGGGCATTGGAGAGACAATCACTTGCAAAAACAGCTTACTCTTCCATTAACTCAAGTTTGAAAACCTAGCAGAACTTCTGCTAGGCTTGTGCCTTAGAAAAAGGAAGCTTTCTATTCAAGTGCCTGCCTGCCACCTTGTCCAGCTGCACATGTTTAACCTGGGTAAAATAAACTTTTTCTAACACAGTAGCTCTTTCATAATTATACTCCATATTCCATTTTAAAATGGAATGTGTAATCTACTGGGTAATAAATGGGATGGCCCCCACCTCATTTCAAGCATTGTCATTAGCTAATGAAATATTAAACAATAATAACAAAAACAAAAGAGACCAGAAACAAGCACTTGTAAGTCTCAGGAATCGTCTTTCTGAAAAATTCAATTACACAGTAAAAATGTGTTGAGATAATTTTAAGAGGAAAATGCAAAGCGGTATCTGGCTATAACAGTTAATGAGAAGAATAATTTAGTTAGACATTATAACATATTCCATCATAGCGAGTAGCTCATATTCATTACATGTATTCTTTGAAATCACAGATGACACAGTTTCTGAACCAATCTGAAATGGACTGTAAGGTTCTTGAATTAAATGTGATAAAAATCATTTAACCCTGAAGCCCTTGTTTTAACTGGCCCACCAACCCCAAGAAAGATAGAGAAAATTGTGAAAGAGTTCAGGAATTACAATTCAGTTAGGAATTAATTCACAGAATTATAAAGTTGGAAGAGACCACAAGGGCCATCCAGTCCAACCCCCTGCCACGCAGGAACTCTCAACCAAAGCATTCCCATGGACAGATGGCCATCTAGTCTCTGTTTAAAGACCTCCAAGGAGGGAGACTACACCACTCTCCGAGGGAGTGCATTCCATTGTCGAACAGCCCTTACTGTCAGGAAGTTCTTCCTAATGTTGAGGTGGAATCTCTTTTCCTGCAGCTTGCATCCATTGCTCTAGGTCCTGTTCTCAGGAGCAGCAGAAAACAAGCTTGCTCCCTCCCCAATATGACATCCCTTCAAATATTTAAACAGGGCTATCATATCACCTCTTAACCTTCTCTTCTCCAGGCTAAACATCCCCAGCTCCCTAAGTCGTTCCTCATAGGGCATGGTTTCCAGACCCTTCACCATTTTTAGTCGCCCTCCACACTAGGGCAGAAGTCTTGTGTAAGGGACAATAGTTATCTTGAATAATGATTCATCTAATGATAATTGTGGGAAATAACAATAAAAAACTGCAGCCCCCCCC
>NW_024811314.1:0-2775 GCF_019175285.1 Sceloporus undulatus | reverse complement strand
TCAGACAAGATGGAAGACTGTCAATGGTTCACCTGCTCAGGGAAGGTGTTGAACCCCTTCTGGAGCAGATCACAGTCCTTCTAAAAGACAGGCTGTGCTGTTTGATTATCTTCATTGATCCAATCCTTGCAGGGATATGAAGACTACTTATAAAATATCTCATTCTCAATTAAAGATGCCGCCTTCACATTGAAGCAGACCATTGAGATTCCAACAATCTTTTAAAGATTTCTTCCCTCCAGCATGATAAGAAGACAAGAAGCGCTTTGTTGTTGTTGTTCTTGTTGAGATTCCTGTAATTTGTGCAAAAAAAAAATAGTCTGTGCAATACTATGGTATTTTCTCTTTGTGAAGCAAAGCGCACCTGCAGCAAATACAGATGAACTGGCTCTTTGATGAGAAAGACACAATCTATTTCATTCTTCTTATTTTTGACACCCAATGTAAAGTGGCAGGAGCTATCATAACATTATACAACTTCATTATTGTGCAATTTGGGCAAAAATCATTTTTGCAAAGGTGAGAAGGGCAGGGAATATCTTACCATATTGCAAGTGAAGATCAAAATTGTGTGGTCCACTGTTCTTACATGTGAAAAAGAAACAAGGATCTGCATCTTTGTTTGTTGTTGTTATTGTTATTGTTGTTATCAGTCACAGGTAGCTTTTATGTTGCTAAGTACCTGTTTCTATTTATCTTAAACATGACTGGTGTTTTAATGGTGCCTTCTATGTTGCTATATTGTTGCTTTTTATAGTTTCTAATTTATAAATTTGAGTGTACAGAAATTAAAAAGCTTTTAAGTTCAGTCCTGGCTCTGCAGTGCTTGTTTGTTTGATTGTTTGAGTGTGAATGTGTGTGCACGGCACTTTAAACCTTGGTTATATATTTTCCTTGGAGGCATCCAACAAGCCTATTATTTTTCTCAATGAAACATTACTTGTAGGTTGAGGTCATTCCTATCACTGAAATGGCAGACAATCAAATCCTCTGAGATTCTGTTACAATTCACTATGCCACTAACTTCAGGGACAGAAAGACAGAACACTATGTATGTTTTCCCAAAGGCCTTTTTGCATTATTTGCCTTACTGTTTTTGCTACAGTGAACAAAAATCTTACACCACTATCAACTGTCTTTTCTTCTCTTATTCTTATTCTTGGTCATATCTGCTCATCAGCCTATGAGCCAAGGAAATATTGGTTCTTAAAAACCAACCAAACAAACAAACAAACTGAGCATAAAATTTAGTTTATTCTTTTTCTGTCTCTCCCAAACTGGTTGTTATTGGGAACTAAGAAAATCTCATATAGACACAAACAAATAAAACCTGTTGCTGTTTTTTCAAAAGCAACACATGATTCAGAATTCCCAGCTTTATTTGGTTATCACTGCATGTAGTGCGGGATCATCTTGCCAATTCTGGCTTTAAGAAGAAGCACATTGTCTTTTATATTGTGCCTGAGGGCGTGGTTAGGGGGTGGGTTGTTGTATGTTCCCTGGTTGAGACATGAGAGACAGGCTATCGAAACCAGATACCTCATAAGATGCTTCCCTTGAGATCCCCTGATCTACCTTTGTGGGATTCCTTCTCCTACACTGTGATACCATAAATAAGACTCCTTTGGGGGGGCTGGGTAAGTTTGATTAAAAACAAAACACACAACCTGTCTATTTAATTCATTTTTAACATGTATTTGATTTGTTTTGATTTTGCTTACTGTATTCTACATCTTAGGAAAGAAGGAAATTTGGCTAGACTGTTTATATAGGTTGGTCATTTCTGCCCTGGCAATGCAAGAGAGAAGACCAGTAAGAAAGTCAATGGTGAACTTAGCAATGCTAGGGATACTCACAAAATCACCCATGAAATCTTAGTTTTGAATTTCTCCTGTTGTATTTCCTTTAAAGATTGCAAAGCAGAAATTCAATCTACAGGTATAAACTGTGTCAACATCACTGTGTTTGTGTTTCCATTACTAATGAAATTACATTTTCAGCTATTGACTATGAGAGATTATTCACATAAATAGAAATTGTTACAAATATAAAGAATGTGTTGGTTAGTTGCTTTACTTTTTTCATATTGCAGATAATTATTATATTTCCAGATCGCAAAATAAGGGCATTGCAAATAAGAAGCTACTAATACAGTTGTAACTTGAGTTAAGCAAATGATAAGATGTTGTGGAAAGAAAGAAAGTTGTTGGGTTTTTTGGTTATGTTTTTTGTGGAAAAATCCAAGCCCACATGAATAATTGAAAAGGTAGTAATGCAGGCTGCCAGTTTGAGAAAGAGGCATATTTATGGCAGAACACTATTCCCTCTCCATGTACCTTAAGACTTGGGTATCACTACTATTGGTCGCCACCTGTCTTGCAGAACTAACATTTCTCTTAGGTCTTTTTAGTCAGAGTCAAAGGCTTTAAAATTAACTCTTTAAAGCACATATGAATATAAAGACTTATGACACATTACAATCTTCAGGAACTGAAGATAATTTAATCTCTAGCAAAACAATATATATATATATATATATATATATATATATATATATATATATGCAAAACTGAGGTACAATTGAGGACCATGCATACAAAACTAGAACTCCTTAGGAATGGGAGGTTCTAAAGTGCTGAAAAATCTGAGATTTGGCAATGCCGTGCAGTTTTCCACTGCATTTTATAAAATCTAGTTTAGAGATAAACAGCATAGAAACTTGAGTGCTGAAATTTATCTCTGAGGACTTTCTGTTAATGATTTATTTATTTATTT
>NW_024811313.1:0-2776 GCF_019175285.1 Sceloporus undulatus | reverse complement strand
AGGTGGTACTTAACACCTTACAAAATATCAAAAATGTTTAAGAAAAGTACAAATAAATGTTGGAAATGAAAAAAAGAAGGTAGGAACGTACCTACACTGTTGGTGGTACTGTTCAAAGGTTAAAGTATATTGGAGGGCCATTCATAAAGAAATTGGAAAAATAGTAAATCTCAGAGAGAAAGCCAAGCTAAGAAGTATCTTTTGAACATAACAGACACTTTAGATTTAGAAAGAGTAAAGGAGAAACTCCTTTTTTATATGATCGTTGCGGCAAGAATAGTCTTCGCCAGATACTGGAAATCCGAAGAAGTACCACCCTTGGAAGAATCGAGAATAAAAGTGATGGAATATTATGAAATGGATAAATTGACCACAATTCTCGGGAAGGGAACACTGGAAAAGTTTTATAAAGAATGGGAAACATGGAAGGATTATATACAAAAAGAAAAAAAGGATGTTATACATATAGCGCTGGAAAGCTGAACAGGAAGTGAATGAGGAGTAGATATATGGAAGACAGGGTAGCTATAGGACAATCTTGGTGATATAGAAGAGATAAGAATTTTTTATTACAGTTATTAATGATTCTATGGAAAGAGTATATAAATACTAGATAAGAGTTAGTACAGAGAATTATTTGAACAATGGAGGAAATTGGTTTTTGCCGTAGGAAGTTTAGGGAAGGGAGATGAGTCAAAGTATGTATTGAATTTTATATAATATATTGATTATTATATAAGCTGAAGAAGTAGATAATGTTACAGAGAGTTTGAAAGTTGTATTCTTTTTTCTTTGTATATACAGTAATAAAAATAATAAAAAAAATTAAAAAAAGAAATGGTATGAATTTCTTTTCTGCTGTTCTAGATGATAGGATATGTACCAATGGATTAAAATTACAAGATTCCTATTAAACAACAACAACAACAACAACAACAACAATAACAATAATAATAATAATAATAAGGTTTATTGATATGCCACCCAATCACTGGGAATCTGGGTGGCTTACAACAAAGGGGACAATACAAATCAATAACAATAATCTTGAAATAAAAAACAGATGTAACATAGTAATATATTAAACAATAACAATAAAAGATAACAATTAACAATAGCAGTAAATAACAAAAACACAAATGCATAGCAAATCAACAACAGCAAAAAATTAATAGAGCAAAATGCATAACTATTTTTAAATAGATTTTATTAATAAAAAACATGTATACAAATACACATACGTTATCACATATCAAACATATCAAACATCTATACCTTAACTACAAAAAACCACCTTACTACAATACAAACATAACCATTATTGCATGCACAACAAATTCTGAGCTTAACTATTAACAAAGCAAAACAAGTAAAAATAAAAAACTAACAATTAACATTCCTTGCAGATTGAGAT
This sequence comes from Sceloporus undulatus, assembly GCF_019175285.1. Lineage (NCBI taxonomy): Eukaryota > Metazoa > Chordata > Lepidosauria > Squamata > Phrynosomatidae > Sceloporus > Sceloporus undulatus. The sequence continues at coordinate 1,362 of NW_024811313.1, read as the reverse complement.
AAATTAAATAACTAAAACAAACTCTAAGAGGGGCCGCGTTCCTTCCGCGTTCTCCAGCTGGCCCTCGCTGGAGATTGGGCAGGAGGCGGGAGGAAAGCGCTGGATCCCTCTTGCCTCTCATGGCTGCTGGAGAGATGTTTCAGAGGCAAGCCCTGAGTCTTTTAAGTCCTAGCCTCGGCTGCCATGGCATCCTCCAGCTGGCCCTCGTCATTAAGGGACCATTCCCACTGGGCATATACCGCAACGTATATCACTGCGATTCTGACTTGGATTTTTTTTCCGAGTCGTAATCGAATCTGACTCATTGTTCCCATTAAAAACGGGTGCAAAAAGACCCCGATTTTTTTACCTCTGTTTTCGTTCCCATTGGTATTTAACCTGTGGTAATTTGAAGCAGATTATTTTGCTCCATGTTCCCATTGCCCTTCTGGAACCTCTTTTTTAAAAAATCAACTGTCAATCAAGCACTTAAGTGCTTGGTGTCACAGCCAATCAGTCGCTTAGGCACTTTTCCCCTCGAGAAAGGGAGAAGGGGGCCTCTATTCCCCTCACATCTATTCTCTGGAAGAGAGAAGGAGCCTCTATTCACCCCAAATCCCTCTGTGTCCTAGGCTCTTCTGAGTCTTCCCTGCTTCCCACTCCACCGGGGGAAAGGCTATGCGAATGGGGGAAATGGCGCCAGTAATGCAGGATAGAGAACAAGTGGGTGACACCCCCAGGCCAGTCTCTTGAGCACTGCTCCTCCCATCCCCAAGTTCCTGAATCAGACACCCTTGTCGTTCCCATTCGTATGCCATGAATCAGACTTGAGAGGCACAGGAAAACTAAATGAAAATGCGCTGTTAAATTAAACCGGTTTATCAACCACTGATTCGGATTTTTTCAGGATAATTCGATCACATGGGAGTCAGATTTGAATTCCAATGGGAATAGGGTTGCCATAATTGTCCACTAAAACCTGGGACAAACTGTAGGACAAAATCTAGACCAAACTGCAGGACAACTGCAGGACAAAACTCAGCCCAAAATGTAGCACATTTAAGAAAAATGAGGTTTGCCATTGCCTCAACAAGAGAATATGACTAGCCCAAGACCACCCAGTGGTTTTCATGACAATGCAAAACTCAAATCCTGGTCTCCAGAGTTATAGCCCAACACTCAAACCACTATGCCACACTGGCTTGGATTATCTGAACAGATCACTCTCTCAATTACATTGCTTTCTCACAAAGCCCTCGAGGCTCAGTGACTCCAGTTTAAGGGCTGTGAAAGAACAATAAGAAGATAAAGAAGACTTAGCATTTGGACTTGTAGTGAAACAAATTCAAAATGTGACAGAAAAAACATTCCAAGCAACAACAT
>NW_024811312.1:0-2776 GCF_019175285.1 Sceloporus undulatus | reverse complement strand
ATCCAAGATGGACCTGGGTTGTGATTCAGCAATATTTATGTGTGATAGGAACGGGCTGCCTCCTGAATTAGCACTAAATTCAAGAAAGGTAAGCCGGTGTTTTAACTCCATGCAATGAAGTCCTAAAAGAAGCTTGTAATAGCTTTGCCTCTTTGTATATGCCAAAGGTAAAAGGTAAAGGTAGTCCTTTGACATGAATGTCTAGTCGTAACTGACTGTTGGGGGCAGTGCTCATCTCCGTTATTTAGCTGAAGAACCAGTGTTGTCCAGGGACTACTCCGGTGGTCACGTGACCAGCATGACTGCACTGAATGCTGTTACCTTCCCACTGAGAAGTCGTACCTATTTATCTACCTCATTTGCATGATTTCAAACTGCTAGATTGGCAGAAGCTGGGACTAGTGATGGTTGCTCACTCCATCATGTAGCACTCGAGCCTTGAACTGCCAACCTTCTGATCTTCTGATCATCAGAACTGGCATCTTAACCACTAAGCCACCACATCCCCTTGTATATCCAAGCATAGTTAAATGATCCAGGTGCAAATTTAAATACCACAGATCATTTATGACTCTGAAAGGAGAGTTTATAATCTCAGGAGCAAAAAGACTTTTTAAAAAGTGAAATAAACATTGTAATCTATAAATAGATAACCAGCTCAAACTGAAACCAATCAAGAATAAAAAGAAGAGCTCCAGGAAGAGATAGTGTTAGGGGAACAAATAAATTATGCATTTCACACTCAGTACTGAATGCATGCACACCACTCCGTGACAATCAGTTTCTTTAAACATCTGCTCTGGGTGTGCTACTAGGAGTAGCACAACCACTCAGCTGTACAGACCATGGAATTCCTGCCTTGAACAGATGTTTGACTAGATATTGAATGGAACCCCACAGGAGTGGCAGCCCTTGGAATTTTCTCAATATGCGGTTTTCTTTTTCTGTTTTCAACTCTGAATATAGGGGCTTCCTGGAGAGATATCAAGAACACTGAATAACTTTTAAATTGTCTGGTTGTGGTGGGATCAGAGTGTACTTAGGAGTTTAGATGTAGTAGTTGTAAACCACTTAGAGACTGCTTAGGTGGTATGAAGCGGTATATACAGTCCGTCCTCGCCTTACGCGGGGGATCCCTTCAATTGAATGGGACGCGCCGCCCCTTCCGCCCTGCGCGCGCCCTGCGGCTTGAGCGCGTATGCTCAAGGCCGCGTATGGCGTGCCTGCATATGGCGCGGGCGCACTGTAAATGAAGCTGCTATTGCTATATATTGCTAACAACCAGACAGCCATGGGGGGGGGGTATGTGGACACAAAGGCCTATGGGTCCCCTTCTAACTCTATGATGGCACGATTCTAGGATTCCTTTATTAGACCAAAAAGAATTACACTAGGTTTCAAAGCTTACTGGCTTTTTAATCATACAACAGTTAGTTTAAAAAGAATCATGCTGACAGGGAGGAGTGATGCTGTTGAACTAGAAATGGCGGGGGGGGGGGGGAGATAAAAAATATTCAACACTGTGATGAGAAGAACTCTCTGGGCTGATGATAATCTTTGCAAATCAGGCCTTATTCTGTCCAAAATTCACAGATGGCTGTTTTGTGCCGAAATCAACATAGGAGATAGTCTCTTCTGCATGGAAAATAATACTTCAAGACAGAAATATTAATTCCTGTGCAGAAAATACAGTTTTCAAAGCATGTGAATTTTATAGGGAATAAATGTCCAATTGTAGCATTTTCTACATAGAAATTTCTACTCAAAACACCAATGTGGAATTTTTCTTTTTAATTTATTTTTTGGCAGGATAACCCATGAATTCTGAATAACCTTTGAAAACTACATGGTTTATGAAGACTTTCTCAGAATGGGAAGAAAATGGATGAAATTACTTGTTCCCACCTTCAAGAAAAAATTTAGGGCTGATACAGATGGCTGTATAGGGGCGGCTTGACAGTGCCCCTCTGACCACCAGATTGGGGAAAGAAGAACAACCAGTATCTGCTGAACTTAATCTCTCTCCCACTGCCATCCCCTTTCCCTTGTGTTTCATGTCTTTTTAAAGTGCAGGCCTGAGATTGGGGAACTGTCAAATTAACTATTGTAAACTCCTCATGTAAAGTGTCATGTATATTGATGGAACTTTATAAATAAATGACAACAACAACAGTGATTTATGCTAATCTTGGTAATATACATATCTTTCAATAAAGGTTGGACTGTCTCTAGAACTAGTTCATAATCTATACCACGGCAAAAAGGGTGGCTTTTTTTCATATGCTTTCAAAACAGTATTTTATAGTGAATAAATGTCCAATTATAGCATTTTCTACATAGAAATTTCTACTCAAAACAACAATGTGGGGAATTTTTTTTTAAAAAAAATATTTTTTGGCAGGATAAGTTCTGAATTGTAAATAACTTACATAGTTTATGAAGACTTTCTCACAACAGGAAGAAAATGGATGAAATTACTTGTTCCCACCTTTAAGAAAAAACTTAGGGCTGGTACAGATGGCCATATGGGGCGGCTTGACACTGCCTCTCTGACCACAAGATTGGGGCCCCAACAATGGCACACCACGGCCCTGATCCAGCTTTTTTCTGGTGACAAAAGAGGCGGCAAAATGCTGCTCCATTTTGCGCTGGAAAAATGGTCAGCTTTTCCTCCATGGTGGCAGCTTTTCTGAGCTCCTGCAGTGTGTGGCATATGAACAACATGCTGTCAGAGTGATGCAACGCTGCCCACCATGTGGTTGGGTAGGCGGCATGA
>NW_024811311.1:0-2776 GCF_019175285.1 Sceloporus undulatus | reverse complement strand
TTCTGTATGAAATTTGGGAAATGCCTTATGCCTGTTAAGGTAACATATGAGAAATAAATATTTTTAAGTACTACAGTGGTGTCTTTCATGATAGCTGTTCAGTTGCCTAGACTAAAATGACAGACATTTAGGGGAGGAAAGGAACATGTTACACAATGGTTGATTAGTCCACTTTTAATAACTAAACACTCTGAATTCTGTCTTGGAAGAGGTGGCAACAGTCTAAACTTCTCTTATTGAACAGCTGCTTAGAATGCAGCTGGTGGCACTTTTCACAACCTGTAGCTAATGGTGGTGGCAAAAGCATCACCCTTTTATTTTCCCTGAGTGTCAGGCTGCTGTTACATTTACAGGTGTAGTGAATGTAAATGTGACCACACTGTTGAGCCAGCATGGTGTTCAGCTAGGACTCTGGGTTTGAATCTCTGCTTGGCCATGGAAACCCACTGTGTAACTTTCAGCAAGTCAGTCTCATAGCCTGAAAGAAAGGCAAAGACAAACCCTCTCTGAACAAATCTTGCCAAGAAAACCATGTGATAGGGTCACCATAAGTTGGAAATAACTTGAAGGCACACAAAAACAACCACCAATATTACCCTTTTAAAACACATAGGATGGCTTTGTGTCCTTCTTTATAGAGGTCAGTCCTCTATTTTGAGTCAATCTGAAAGGCTGTCCAATCCAAAGCCCAGTCTAAAGATCCATTGGAAGGACAAGCAGGGGACATTAACTTACCCCTGGAGTTCAAGTACTGTACTGTAGAACAAGAAGACACACAGGTTACAGGGGTAGTCTATAAGCATTTAACACAAGTCACCATGAGTTTCTCAGGGCTGAAGGGCTTCCCATTCACTTCTGCATTAAATGAACTGTGGAACATTTTCTGACCCCCAATGTATTGAAGGTTAGGGTTAGGTTTCATGTACACTTGAATGTAAGTGAAAATTCCAATACCTCTGCCCTCTGAATGGGGCCAACCTACTGCCAACCAGAATACATTGCTTTGATTCTCCACATCATGGTTCACAACCCATTCCCTGATGGCACAGAAAAGGAATGCTGGTGCAATCTTCAGAAGGAAGCAAATTTGAACGCTTATATTCAGTTCAGCCTAGGGCAAAACCTTGAAGGTGGCACAGATGGACCTATTCTTGAATCTAAGGTGATGTGGGATTCGAAAGCCTTGATAAAACACAACTGGAGCTAACTAAGTATTTTCTCTCTTGCTTAACCTTTGCTCATTATCTTCTTGGGAAAGATTTTCTTTCAAAAAACGATGTTAAAAATAATTTGTAACTTGATGTGAACCTGAAGAAAGTTGGGCATGTGCTATACTTGGTTACAAAGAGTCAGGAATGCATTAGGAAAGGTCTGTATCAGATGGTGTGGAAGTTAAAATCTCCCAAGGCTTATGGTAAAAGGCTTCTGCATTAACTGTGACTGTTTTCATCCCTGATAATTTTCTGCCCCTATTCAGCATGCTTCCTTTTATCATTGTAGTTGTTGCCACTTTGCATGGCCCTACTCTCTTTCAGAAAGCATGTCAGCATCTGATTGAAGTCATACTGTACATATAAATACTTCTTTTTATGACTTCGAATTTTAAATATTCATTTTTATCAAAGACAAATGCAACCCTGCTGGCCCATCCAAATGGAAAGGAGGAACTGAACATTTATCAAGCCAAAATTCTTAATGAGAGAAGCGCAGCCTTCGGTATTGCCCACTATGATGAGATGCAATTATGTTTAAAGTATAGTGAAAATTTCTAAATGTGCATTGATAGAACTGAGCATATGGAAATTTTTACGCAAATCAGTGTTCTCTTTTTAGGGGTGATTTGTTTCTTTTTTTATGTGACATGTCAGTGGCTACCCTATTATTACAGTGTGTTATGTTTGTTGCAGAGAGCCAGTGTGGCATAGTGGACTACAATAATAGAGACTAGGGTTCAATTCCAGCTCAGGCATGAAACCCACTTGGGCAAGTCACATGCTCTCAGCTTCAGGGGAAGAAAATGGCAAATCTCCTCTAAACAAATTTTGCAAAGAAAACCCTAGGATAGGTTCACCATTGGAGTTTATCAGACAAGGGAAACTGGAAGTATAATCTAATGGCAATATGAACACAATCATGGGGTTTAACGTTATTGCATGATAGACTAGCACACACAGTTTCAGGCAATGGAAAGCAAGTCTGAACGCAATCATGGGGTTTCACATTATTGTGTGATAGACTACCACATGCAATTTCGGGCAATGGCAAGCTATTTTCGGGCAATGGGAAGTCAATTCGAAAGCAATTCAAATTCACGTAACTTCGCTGAATTCGCGAATTCACATGAATACGTTCTGGCCTCAGTTTCTTTTCATTCAAAATTAAGAGAAATTCCTCCCATTTGATAAACTCCTGAGGGTCGCCAGAAGTCAGAAATAACTTGAAGACACACAACACACACAACATGTTTGCTGCTGCAGCTGGACTACTATCCAATACCTATACATACCTTTTCTTCATATTAGTCAATGGGGCTTACATTTCAGCAAATAAATTGGGAATTTTATATGATTAAATGTACAGTATTAGCCCAACACAAGACTGGCCAATTGAGAGGGAGCCATGGGCCAATTTTCTACCTCCATAGGCTACACTCTTCCCATAGCAATATAATACCTCAATTTTCTTATATTCCTCCTCCAAAATGGTGACAGGAGGTAACACAACACCCTTTTCCATCACCATTTTGGAGAGGAAACAAAAGATCTGAGGTAGTGGA
>NW_024811310.1:0-2776 GCF_019175285.1 Sceloporus undulatus | reverse complement strand
TAAATAGCATACCTCCAAAGAGACCCAAAGCAGCTTTATTTTGGCAGTCTATGGTGCTTTCTGCACCGCCATTTGGGACGTGATTCAATTTGGTCTTGCCTCAGCAAGACATCTCTGTCAAAACCAGTTTGCAAAAGCCTAGTTCAATGGAGCATACAGAGAAGATAGCTGCCTCATGCTCCAGTTTTGCTGGGAGGATAACCCCTTCAAAGCTGGCCAGAGATGTCACTCTCCTCCCTCCCTCCCTCCCTCCCTCTCTTCCTTCCTTCTAGAACCCCACAAGCCATACCTCAGACAACAGAGCCTTTGACTTCCCTCCAGCCAGTTTCCTACTCAGAGATTCACAAAGCATGCTTTTTATTTTCCTCTCCAAAGGAATACCAAAGTTTTGTTTGTCTGTTGTGGCAGCAAAAATGTCACTTCTGGCATTGAAAGAGAGACCAGCTTGCATGTTTATTACTCCACATTTATTGTGAAGTAAGCTTTAATGGACTAGAATAGACACCTGTCTGCAAAAGCAACTTATGCTATAATAGGTGCTAGCCTTTAAACGTGCCACAAGACTCTGTTGTTGTTGCTGTTGTTGTTGCAGCCACTGCTTTGAAACTAACAGCTGCCATGCTGGGTGGAGCCCAGAAATATCCCTTTCTTGACTACAACTCCCAGTGTCCCATAGCCACAACCGTTGGGGGATTGTGGGAAACACAACCCAAAATGTTTCCAATCTCTGATTCTGAAGCCCTGTTTATTATTATGTTTATTTCTTTAATATTTTGAGGTATGTTTTAAACTATGAACTGTTTAATTATATTTTAGTGGGGGGATTCTGGTATGAGATTGTATTAATGTGTAAGCTGCCCCAGTTGTGTTGCACAGAGGCGGGATATAAATACAATATTATTATTATTATTATTATTATTATTATTATTATTATTAACTGCCTAATGGAAGCAGAAAGCAGTCGTTTTCTTTAAACTGGAAGAAGCGATGGCAATGGGGTGGGATACTCTCTCTCAAACACAAACACATGCATGACAGGAACGTAGCCAAGGGGGGGGGTTCTTGGGGTCCGGACCCCCCCTTCCATTAGAAAAATGAATGGTGTGTGCTGCTGCGCCGCCACACCCAAGCCCCATTATAATGGTAGCACTTAGTCTGGACCCCCCCTTCCTAAAATCCTGGCTACGTCCCTGCATGACAGTATAACTTTTTGTGTAGGCATGTCCTGAGTGACATGCCAGGAAAATGGTGGCACATAAATCAAACAAAAAACAGGAATATAACGCTATGCACGCACGCACACGCACGCACGCACAAGAAATGTGTTGCTGTGCCTTCAAGTCACCTGTTGATTTAAGATGACCGTTACAAATTTCTTGCAATGTTCTCAGGCAATGAATCCTGTATTCAAGAGATGAGTTTGAAAAAATTACGCGTTTGCCTAAGAGAGCTCTATACTTTCCCATTCTGCCTTCAAAAAGAGTCCTGTGCAATCTGAAATAATAATAATAATAATAATAATAATAATAATAATAATAATAATGTATACCTCACCTCTCCAATGAGGCCATACAACATTATGCTGCATATGCAAATGTTAAAGACAGAGCACATCAATTCCCTTATTTTGTATTTCAAGGGGTCATGCAGACATGGCTTTTTTTTTACTCGTCTCATTCCTGCATTCCCAGGCCCCATTCGCACTACCAAAATAATCTAGGATGAATCCGGGTTGAATCCTTGTTGTTCCCAAATGTACCACTTAACCTGTGATATTGGATACTGGGGTTTTTCTGACTAAGGGCTAGAGAATTCCTCCTGGGCAGAAAGCCCTGCCAAATGGAGGACATGCTGCAATGAAAGCTGCCAAAGCCTCCTCCTGGCACTGCCAATGCCTGCTCCTTAGTGATGCCCCAAAGGGAGGGCCTTGGGGAAGTCCTCCTGGAGCAGAAGGGGGCCCTGGAGGACGTGTCCTGGGAGGTCCTCAGCCCAAAGGAGGGGAAGGCACTGCCAAATGGAGGCTCTCCAAGGAAAAAGGGAGGCCAGGAGCCGAGCAAAAGCTCCAGGCAGCCCTAGCAATGCCAATGCATGCTCCTTAGTGATGCTCCAAAGGGAGGACCATTGGAAAGTCCTCCTGGAACAGAAGGTTGGGAAGGAGGACAGGGCCTGGGTACTCTGGGAAGTAGTAGCAGGGGGACCAGATCTCCTCAAATGGAGGGCATTCGGGTAAAATGGAGGACATGGCCATAGAACTATGAGTGCATGCATTTTGGAAGTCCTCCTGGAGCAGAAGGTTGGGATGGAGGACAGGGCCTGGGAAAGGAGGACAGGGCCTGGGCACTTTGGGAAGTAGAAGCAGGGGGACCAGATCTCCTCAAATGGAGGGCATTCAGGTAAAATGGAGGACATGGCCAAAGGAAAGCTATAGACACTCATAGAACTACGAGTGCATGCATTTTGGAAGGCCTCCTGGAGCAGAAGGTTGGGATGGAGGACAAGGCCTGGAAAAGGAGGACCTTTGGGCAGCCTGGATGTGCCTCTTAGTGCTGAAGGACCTCATGGAGGACAGGCTCAAATGCAAGCTCCAAAGGACTCCTAGCAATGCCAATGCCTGCTCCTTAGTGATGCTCCAAAGGGAGGACCATTGGAAAGTCCTCCTGGAGCAGAAGGTTGGGATGGAGGGCAGGTCCTGGGAAAGGAAGACTTGAGCCCCCCTGGAAAGAGTGGCTGCCCTCCAGGGGTCCAAAGGAGAAGCCTCCCAGCAAGGCAAGGGGGG
>NW_024811309.1:2359-2776 GCF_019175285.1 Sceloporus undulatus | reverse complement strand
GTGACTCGAAGCAGCTTTATTTTGGCTGTCTGTAACAGGCCGAGTTTATTTTAATCTGCACTTCCTGGAAGGTCCAAAGAGTGGTAGTTTGCACTCTTGAATCCTTAATTTGGCAGGAATTTGTGGATGTTTTCCTACTCTCAGTGCACATATATCCTGTTAAGGAAAAAGCAACATGGGTTATACAGTAAGTGAAATAAAAGATGTATGTGAGAGTCAGAGTGACTCAGCAGAAGCCAATTGAGAACCACACAGGTGTGAATGGTAATACAATTAACAAGTCCTGAGTGCCAAGGACAAGAATTGCAAAGTGAATAATTGGACACACCTGACAATTGTTAAGTGGTCAAGGCTGAGATGATGAAATCATTAATTGTGGGATGAACAAGGAGAACCAATGGGAATGATGTACACGCC
>NW_024811309.1:0-2259 GCF_019175285.1 Sceloporus undulatus | reverse complement strand
CAGGACCCTGGTGAAGAAGGGTGAAGACTTCTGTGGAGGCAAGAGTGAGAAGGCTTGGAGAGTTTGTCGGGGTCTTCAGCCTGTTCTCTGCAACTCTTGCAAAGATACAACAACTGGCCAAAACTGGTCAGCGTGGTGCACAACCAGGTGGTGAGTTCCAGGCCAGGTGAAGAGCCACAACTCCCATCATCCCTGTATCCTATGTGTACAAACACTATTTTAATACAATTTAGTCTATTGAGGCAACACATTCATGTAATGCATGCAGTTTAAAATGTGCACATCAGCGTATGCATATTTGGAGGGAAATAAGCAAAGAAGGAGAAATCATCTCCTATTTAAAAACACACAGAGAGAGAGACAGGGCAGCGATCAGATGTGAAGGTGAGAAATCCATGGATGTAGACTTTGTGATAGTCACATCCTTAATGCACACACAAACTAACAGTCCAAGTGCAATAGAGACAGATGGAATTCATCCTGGGATAATTATGTTCCAGAATGAGGGAGGACTGGTCTATTTGTCTTGATAACAGGAAGATATGTCCTTGCTTTCTCATCAGTGGCACTCATCCTGAAACAATTGATTGTATGACAGAAGACTTCATAGAGATTTTGGAAACCTCACAGATGCATCACTCCAAGTGGTCCAAGCAGGGGTGCAGGTACGCACCCACCTTAAACTAAAATTCTAAAGGGACTATCAAAGTACTGAAAATACAGTTAATTGGATGTCTTGCAGTCTTGGATGACACCGGTTATCTCGATCCATTTCAAACTGGCTTCAGGTCAGGATATGTAGTGGAGACTGCCATGGTCACCTTGGTCAATGATCTCCATCTGTGCATCGACAGGGGAAGTGTGGCCCTGTTGGTGCTCTTAGACCTCTCAGCGGCCTTTGATACCATCGACAATGGTATCCTTCTGGAGCGCCTGAGGGAATTGGGAATCGGAGGCACTGCTCTGCAGTGGTTCTGGTCCTATCTCTTGGGCAGATTCCAGATGGTGTTGCTTGGCGACAGCTGTTCAGCCAAGAGGAGCTCAGATCCGGTGTCCCTCAAGGCACAATATGTCACCAATGCTCTTCAACATTTACATGTAACCGCTGGGTGAGATCATCTGGAGACATGGGGTGGAATGTTATCAGTATGCTGATGACACCCAAATTTGTTTCTCCATGTCTCGGACTGCTTCAGTGACCAAGGATGGCATCTCTCCTCTGAATGACTGTCTGAAGTCAGTAATGGATTGGATGATGGGAAATTAAATTGAATACAAATAAAACGGAGGTACTCGTCATAGGCAATCCCAATCCGGGTATGGTGATAATAAGCTCCCCAGTTCTGGACGGGGTCACACTTCCCCTAAAGGACTGTGTTCGTAGCTTGGGGGTGCTCCTCAACTCGTCGCTTCACCTGTAGTCCCAGGTGGACGTGACAGCCAGAAGTGCCCACTATCAGCTCTGGCTGATTCACCAGCTACGACCCTTCCTGGAACGGGAAAACCTTGAAATGGTTGTACACTCCCTAGTAACCTCTCATCTCGATTTCTGCAGTGCGCTCTACATGGGGCAACCCTTTTGCCATGTTCGGAAGCTGCAACTTGTCCAAAACATGGCAGCCAGATTGGTGACTGGGAGTTCCAAGTTTGATACTATCACACCCATTCTAAAATCCCTTCACTGGCTACCTATTACCATAGCTTCCGGGCACAGTATAAGGTGTTGGTCATTACCTATAAAGCCCTACATGGCCTGGGCCCAGTTTACCTGAGGGAACACCTCCTCCTATATAATCCTTCCCGCACTCTCAGATCCTCAGGGAAGAATCTACTACAGTTAGAGAGAACTAGACTGGTAACTAATTCCCAGAGGACGTTTTCTGCTGCCGCTCCAAAAATCTGGAACAATCTGCCGGACGAGATCTGCCAACTAACATCTTTGGAGGCCTTTAAGAAGGCAATAAAAACGGATATCTTCCGGCAGGCCTTCCCAAATTGATCCCCTCCATTTTTATTTATTTATTTCCACTCTCCACTTGTTTAAATTGTTCTCTTTGGACTGATTCGTTCTTGACTGATTTTATTGCCCATTGTTTGGGAACTGCTTTTAATGTTAATTTTAGGGGGGGGGGAGTGGGAATCTGGAGTCTAGTGTACTTTTATCTATTGTTTCTGTGCCTTTGATTTTATTGTTTTCTCTTTTTATATGCTGTTACCCGCCTTGATCCATCACAGGGAGAGGTGGGTAAAGCATATAAT
>NW_024811308.1:0-2777 GCF_019175285.1 Sceloporus undulatus | reverse complement strand
GAAGCCGCTGGGAGAAATCATCCGTGGATATGGGGCCGGGTGTTATCAGTATGCTGATGACACCCAAATATATTTCTCCATGTCCCGGTCATCAGTGATAACGACAGATGGCATCTCTCCCCTCAACCAGTATCTTCAGGCAGTGATGGATTGGATGAGGGAAAACAAGCTCAAGTTGAATCCAGACAAAACGGAGGTACTTACGGTAGGGCCCCTCAAACCAGGGATTGGGCTGCAACCTCCAGTCCTAGAGGGGCTCACGCTCCCATCAAAGGACTGTGTTCTCAGTCTGGGGGTGCTTCTTGACCCGTCGCTTCAGATGAGGAATCAGGTGAATGCGAAGGTCAAGAGTGCCTGCTATCAGCTTTGACTGATACGCCAGCTGCGCCCTTTCCTGGAACAGGGTGACCTCGAAACTGTAGTACATGCACTGGTAACCTCAAGACTTGATTTTTGCAATGCGCTCTACATGGGGCTACCCTTGTGCCTAGTCCAGAAACTCCAGTTGGTACAGAATATGGCAGCCAGATTGGTCACAGGAACAGCAAGGAGTGACCATATAACACCAATATTGAAGTCACTCCACTGGCTGCCTATCAGTTTCCGGGCACAGTACAAGGTGTTGGTTATCACCTTTAAAGCCCTGCATGGCTTGGGCCCAACCTATCTAAAGGATCTCCTGCTTCCATACAATCCGCCCCATACCCTCAGGTCCTCTGGGAGGAATTTATTACAGCCCTTAAAGACCAGGTTGACAGCGACCTCCCAGAGGACATTCTCTGCAGCCGCTCCGAACTTATGGAATGGCCTGCCGGACGAGATCAATCAAATCACCAATCTAGAGAGCTTTAAAAAGGCCATTAAGACAGATCTCTTCCGGAAAGCCTTCCCGGAATAAATGCTCAGCCACAAATAAGACTTCCCATCCAGTGAACTCTGCCCATGATGATTTTTATTTAGCTTCGTCGGTTTTAATATGTAGTTTTTAATCTTACATTGTTTAATCTTGTTTTAAGGGGGGGGGGGCATTATGTATATATGGCTGTATTTTAACCTGTTGTAAGCCGCTTTGTTTGCCTGGCAAAAAGTGGGATAGAAATTTTAAAAATTATTATTATTATTATTTATTTATAACCCCTTGGAAAACCAGAGAGCCAGAAAGACCACACAGATTTTACTACCTTTTGGTGGGCCCAGTAAAGATCTTGGTACTAAAAACTACTATTCTCCCTGACTATGCAACCTAGTTACACATCACCCTTGCATTTTTATGACTATATACACAGATTACTTCACCTCTCCATTTTTAAATATGTGGCAGATTAACTTGTGTTGACTTTATATCACAGGGGATTGTCAGAATATTCTGACAAGCCACCACAGAAAGAAGTATAGGATACCATCTATAGTGAAAGAAAAAATATTTTAATTAAGTTCTGTTCATGTAAGTCAGCTTTGTCTGGAAGCAACACTAATTAGAGATAGATCTCTGAGTATCAGGTATGTTTAAAAACAGAGGTTATGACACACCTCTATGCCCAGCTCAGAGGCATTATGATAGCCCCGTTCTTTGCGAAGTACAGATCAGGTATACAGTGCCTCTTTGCTGGGCATGGAGGTGTGGGATAACATCCATTTTTAAACTGTTTAAGCCTGTGCCCACTACGGGAGAAAATGTCATACAATAAGCTCTTAGGATTCGATCCCTGCTTGGCCATGGTAACCTTGGGCAGGTCACATTTTCCCAGCCTCAGAGGAAGGCGAAGGCAAAGATGAAGGCAAATCTCCTCTGAGCAAGTCTTGCCAATAAAACCCTGTGATAGGTTCACCTTAGGGTCACCATAAGTTGGCACATGGATTGAAGGCACACAGCTACAGCAACAAAAGCAAATCAGGTACTAGAGACAAACAACAGGAGGTGATTTAGCCTTTCATCCTCTGCTGGACCAGTTGATCTTGGTCTGACTTATTAACACTATAATATGTCCTTATCAACTATGTTTATTTACAAAACTAGTCCTGACCTTCTGAGTTTTGGAATCTATAGAGTACTGCTGAGACAGAGATATTTTGAACATTTTTGAACAAAATTTAGTCCTTCAAAATAAATGTCACATACTGCTATCTAGGTGCAGCTGTGATCCTAATACTATTAACAGATTCAAAAATATAAAAAATGCCTTCGATCTGGTTTGTTGGCCTGTTTATTTTAAGAAAATGCTAACAGCAGCATTCCTTCCTCTCCTTCTGCTGCCTTCCACCTTTCCTAGCATTATTGTCTTCTTGAATGAGTCATACCTTCTCATGTGGTCAAAGTATGACAGCCTCCATTTTGTCTTCTTGGCTTCCAGGGAGTGTTATGCCTTGATCTGTTCAAGGACCTATTTGTTTTCTTTGCTGCCCACAGTATCCTCTGCACGCCTTTCCAACCCTCAGCATTCTTTTCTTTATCTTTTAGTTGCACAATTGCATTCATGATTCTGGTTTTATTCCTTTCTTGCTTAACTGTTGCCTTTCTTCTTTCCTTTACTCTGTGGAATGGTTCATCTGTCATCCACTGTTTCTTCTCTTTCTTTTTGACCACCATTAGTGTCTTTCTGTATTCTTCCTTAATTATGTCCTTGGCTTCTTCCCGTAGTTGTTCTGGT
This sequence comes from Sceloporus undulatus, assembly GCF_019175285.1. NCBI lineage: Eukaryota > Metazoa > Chordata > Lepidosauria > Squamata > Phrynosomatidae > Sceloporus > Sceloporus undulatus. The sequence goes on along the minus strand of NW_024811308.1, from coordinate 129 downwards.
TCATGGTCAATTGCACTTAACAGAGCAAATTTGTTCCTTACATTGTCAATAAATTCTGCTGGGATATTATTTTGGTATAATAATAATAATAATAATAATAATAATAATAATAATAATAATAATAATAAT
>NW_024811307.1:338-2777 GCF_019175285.1 Sceloporus undulatus | reverse complement strand
ATAGGAGGGATGGTGTTGTTAACAGACACTCCTTTAGGGTAAGACAGATGGTGAATAAGGCGGTACTCACCCGGTGCTTTCTCCTCCCTCTCATGTTTAAGAAAAGTGAAAATATCCACAAAGTACTGTCTTAGGATCCCTGATTTTCATTCATTCATTCATTCATTCATTCTGAGATGTATGCCAGGGGGATCCTCATCAACATTTAATTGCCATAGCCTGCTGATCCTCCCAAACCCCCCTCAGCCCAGAATGGCAGGGCCTCTGTCTTATGGCCCAGACTGGTAGGCCAGGGATGCCAGCACATGATGGGATGCTGGCTGGGCTGGGATGGGGATGGGTGCAAAGCCTCCAGCGAGACCTGGAGCCCCCAACACCAAAATGGCCAGCCCAGTGAGTCAGGTGGCCTCTATTCTGAGCAGAAAACATAATTTTTCTTCTCAGAAATGTTATTACTGTCTCTATAGGATTTCCTTCATCTGGATTTCCTGACATTTCATCTGGATTTCTTTGACATTTCCTGGCATCCTGAATTGCTTCAGTAAAAACAGATCAGTTCTGTTCAGCATTTTTGATATCTCAAGCTTATACTAACAAAACGAAGTTCTTAGAAAAGGTCAGATGTCATGTCTATGTAAGAAAACTTTAATTACACCATAATGTGCCACCATTATTCACAATCTGTTCATATATACACAAGCACACAAACAAATATGTGGGGGAAATGGTCTGTTTCACATCTGTTTTTTTAAAATCCTATATAGCAAGACAAGACATTGTTATTTGTTGTTAACTACATTCAAATCATCCCCAACTCATGGCAACCCTGGGGATGAGACATCTCCAAGACCCCCTACCCACCATAGTTCTGCTTAGGTCTTGAAGATCTGTGCCCATAATCTCCCTAATTGAATCTATCCATTTGGTGTACCATCTCCCTCTCTTTCTACTGCCTTCCACCTTTCCTAGCATTATTGTCTTTTCTAATGAGTCATGCCTTCTCATGATGTGCCCAAAAATACTAGCTAAAACAGTCATGATGCATAAGGGACCCACACTTTATCGATTTCAAAGGCTATCTGCTTCAATGGAGCTTAAGTGTATACACTCGCATATTGCTCTATCTACGGAATAAAACAACTCAGAAATCAGATAATCTAATCACATTTAGTCCTTGTATATGCCAGTTTTAGCATTAGTTACCTCCTAATTTTGTATGTGATATTTCTGTAGTTTTTTTAAAAAAATAATGTTTATAATGTTATATTTCCCCTTTTTGTTTTAACAGACAAAGATTGCTATTGAAAATCTCCGTGATAAACATCAACAAATACCAGGAAATATTTTAAGAGCTCTTTCAGAACGATTTCAGAAACATCACAAAGAGAACTAACCTTCATATATCTTATGCACTGGTATGCCTCTTTAGCCAAATGTCTAAGTAAAATATTCATATCTTTGTGAGCAATGTGTCAAAATAATGAATACTTGTATTTCAAATTTTATAAAATACTCAGCAAAATTCACTTCTGTAAATTTCCTGATAGTATGCTCCAACATAGACAGTAGAATCATAGAATCGTAAAGTTGGAAGAGACTACAAGGGCCATCCAGTCCAACCCCCTGCCATGCAGGAACTCTCAATCAAAGCATCCCCGACAGATGGCCATCCAGCCTCTACTTAAAAACCTCCAAGGAGGGAGACTCCATCACTCTTCGAGGGAGTGTGTTCCACTATTGAACAATCCTTACTGTCAGGAATTTCCTCCTAATGTTGAGGTGGAATCTCTTCCTGGAGCTTGCATCTATTGTTCCGAGTCCTGTTCTCTGGAGCAGCAGAAAACAAGCTTGTTCTCTCCTCAATTAGTATTACTTTCTTCTAAATAAAGTTGACTAACTTTTTATTTTTCTTTGTGTTTTCAATGAAACATTGTAAAGCGAACTGTTTTTGTGTTTTGTTTTTTGGACAGTGAACTTTCTCTTCTGTTCAGAATCTGTTTGTATTTCACCTCCAATTAAACCAAAAACTAACATGAGGAACATACAGGCATTCCTGCACCAGGTGTTACCGGGGGATGGGGGTAGGACATCCAGGGGTGGGATTTCGATCTTCCAGGGGCAGGGCACCTGCCTTCTGGGGGCAGAACTTCTGGGGGAAACCCAAGGCACACTTCCTCAGCCTCAGGTTGCCAATCCAACAAAACTTGCCAAGAAAACATCAGGATTATTTGACCTTAGGGTCACCATTACAACTTGAAGGCACCACACACACACAGAAGCCACACTCTCTCAGACTCAGAAGATGGCAGTGGAAATCCCCCTCGGATGAAGCTTGCCCCATGATAGTTTCACCTTAGGGTTGCCAGGAGCCAATGCTCAAAAAGGAGGGATGGTGCTCTGGGCCCATAAGTTGGAAACGACTTGGAGACCCACAACAAC
>NW_024811307.1:0-328 GCF_019175285.1 Sceloporus undulatus | reverse complement strand
TATTATTATTATTATTATTATTATTATTATTATTATTATTATTATTATTAAACTTTATTTATATAGTGCTGTAGATTTACAACAACAACAAGCATAATGAAGCATAGAAAGTACAGCACAAGAACGAGAACAGAGAGACAGTGGTTTGAGCGTGCTCCTCTGGAGACCAGGGTTTGAATCCCAGGTCAGCCATGGAACCCCATGGGCAAGTCACACTATCTCAGCCTCAAATGACAGCAATGACGAAAATCCCTTCTGAACAAATCTTGAAAACTTGAAGACATAACAACAATATGTAATATAGATGTAAATAAACCCGATGAACTGA
>NW_024811306.1:0-2777 GCF_019175285.1 Sceloporus undulatus | reverse complement strand
GATGAATGAACAAGTCAAAGGAGCATATCACTTCTGCATACTTGCAGGGTTGCTTTCATTTCATTTATGGAAATCACCGAAGCTGCCTTTTTCTTAGCTCACACACAGGCTTCTGTTTCCTGCAGCACGTGCTGATTTTTTTCTAAAGCAGGTTAAGTTAATATAATAATAAGCAGCAGAAATGCTCTTATCTAGGGTTGCCATAACCTGGCTGCAGGCGGGGCAATCACGCTTTTGGTGATGCTGGCACAGTTCCGGTCCGGTTTCATGCCAAAAGCGGGACTGCCCCGCCTGCGGCCACCTCTGCCCCCGCGCACGCCTTCTTTATGGCTGCAGCTGCTCATGCAGCCGGCCGGCCACCCACTTCCGCGTCTGCCTCCTCTGCCTCCTCCTACTCCTCTGCCCCCTGCGCGCTTCCTCTGGCCGGCCAGCCACCCACCTCCGCCTCCTTCTCCAACCTCCTCCTCCCCCACGCGTCCCCCTGGCCTTTCAGAGCCACGCGCGACCGTCTGGCCACCCACCTCCTCCTCCTCCGCGACCCTGGCCGCGCGCTGGCCTAAAATGGGATCTGGCCCCTTAAGGAGGCAGAGCCTTAGAAGAGGAGGAGGCGGAGCAGAGGAGGACTCTGGGCCAGAGGGAGGGAAAAGGCTCTTGTTGCCAATCTGGTGATTTTCACACCAAAATGGGTACTTTTCAGAGCCTTTGGTGTGATTTTGGTGGTTGGTTTTAATGGTAATTTTGAGAGATGAAATAAGTTCCAATTATTTTTATTCAATAGGGGCTACGTTTTATTGCGATATTAACATTACAGGGACTTTTCAGGGATTTTGACTAAATATTTGGTGAGAAACGGGGGAGATTTGGTGAGTTTTGGCCAAACATTTGGGGAATTATCTTCGAGGCTTGTTGGCGCCAGCCTTGGCAACACTCTTTGGTTTTGGCGCGAATTACAAAGCTTCCTCTTTGTAATTCGCAGGAGCAGCAGGAAAAGGGGAGGTGAGTGGCCATTTCAGGTCTCCCTTAGTTTTCATTCCTTTTTTCAGGGCAGGCCTGTTTAAGAGAGTCAGTGTGGTTTGAATGTATTTATTATTTTATTATTTTTGGTTAATTTTTATTATTTAAAATAGCCAAGTCTCCCTTATTTTTATTTTATTTTTTTGTTATTTTTAGCCTTAATAATATCCAAATTTATTTTATTTTTTATTTTATTTTTTGTTATTTTTAGTCTTAATAATAGCCAAGTTTCCTTTATTTTTTATTTTATTTTTTGTTGTTTTTAGTCTTAATAAAAGCCAAGATTCCCTTGTTTTTTATTTTATTTTTTTAACAGTGTTTTAACAATGATAGTGATGATGATGAGGATGGTGATATTGATATCAATCAGCTTCTGAGGCATGCGCTCACTCTTTCTGAAGCTGAGATGGTGTGACTTTCCAAAGTGCATTTGGGTGCTTTGAATGCTAACAAGCCTGGCTTGCTTGGGCAATGATAGTGATGGTGATGAGGATGGTGATGTTGATATCAATCAGCTTCTGAGGCATGCACACGCTCTTTCTGAAGGCGAGACAGTGTCACCTTCCAAAGTGTGTTTTTGGTGTATTTTTTGTGCTTTCCCTTGACCAAGTACACACTTCTGAGAAGTACACTTGGCACAAGAAACCTGAAATGGCAAATCCACTTCTTGTGAAACCACCTTGACATGTTCAATATGCATAGCCATGTTAAGCCATGCTAACTGTTAAACCCAAGGGGTTTGGTTATGGAATAAGCCTCTGAAGTATGCAAGAGGCCATGTTAAGTAAACCATGTTCAGTGCTCAGATGAGCTGTTGTGTGTGTTTTGGAATGGGAGGAGGGGTGTTTGGCCAGAAAGGGAAGTACATTTCAGCCATCTGTCTAGGAATAATGCCAAAATGTCCTCCATTTTGATCATGCCTAAGAAACATGCATTTATATTAACATTTTTAAAAAAAATCATCAAACTTTTTCATGTGTTCTCCATTTTTGAAAAAGGTGTCCTACGTTTGAAAATGTTATCCTACATTTGTCCCGGTTTGGAGGTCCTGACTTATGGCAACCCTACTCTTATCTGACCTAAGTGGCAGCCCCAGGCCAGGGGTGGGACATTATAGATCCCCAGATGTTGAATAGCTGTAGTTTCCCTCACATGCACAGCAAATTGTGAGGGATGATGAACATTGTACAGTCGGCCCTCCGTATCCTTCGATTCTTTATCCACGTACTGAAGCATCTGGGGCTTGAAAATATTCAAAAAAATACATAATAAACATTGATTTTGCAATCTTATATAAGAGACATCATGTTACTGTGTCACTATTTTTAATGGGACTTGAACATCCATGGATTTTGGTATCCACAGGGGGATCTGGAACATTCTTCATGACAATATATGCAAAAAGAAGTCAAACATTTATTTCATTTTGCCCATTCTCATTTTAGGCTATTCTTTAAAAAAAAAAAAAGTGGCAAATTTACATTTGTTTATCCTTCACCTTACATTTTTTTAAAAAAAATACTTGCTGTGAAAAAAGGGGAAAAGGTTGTTGGTGATACTATTGGCATGAGCCAGCTGGAGGTTTTACACTTGACTCTATCTAAGTTCAGACTGGAACTTGCTAGAAACTCACAAAACTGGTTTTTATTAGGGCTTGTCTCAAAAGAGGTAAAGGTAAGTTTGTCTTGCACTTGGCAAAGAGGCTTTCTAACCAGCCCTGCTATTCTACAGTTGTTAACAGCAGTCTTCATTCTTATTTTTTT
>NW_024811305.1:0-2777 GCF_019175285.1 Sceloporus undulatus | reverse complement strand
AACACCATACCTCCACTGTGACTCGAAGCAGCTTTATTTTGGCTGTCTGTAACAGGCCTATGTTTCTCCCAACCTGGATCCTTCCATATGTTTTTGGTCCAGAACACACTGCAGAAAAAATCCAGTTTGAGATTATAGTTTTTTGTGGGTTTTTTGAGCTATGTGACCATGTTCTAGCAGAGTTTCTTTCTGACGTTTTGCCAGCATCTGTGGCTGGCATCTTCAGAGAATGTTTTTCCTGGAAAAAATTGGGTGTATATATACTGTGTGATCCTGGGAATGCAGGAGTGATTTGCATGTGTATTGTTCTGTGCTGATGGCTGGCCTCAGGCTGGGAGGCTAATGCAAAAGAGGATTAATGCCTGCTAATTGGTGATCATTATCTGCTGGGAAAGCCCCTGACTCTGAATGGTTTCCCATTTGCATTTGCTGAGTCCTTATTTTGCTATTCCTTAGGACTGGTAGCCAAATTTTGTTCACTTTAAGGGTTTATTCTTTCCAGTTGAAATTATCCAGATGTTTGTGGATTTCAATGGCTTCCCTGTGCATCCTGACATGGTAGCGATTGGCATGGTCCAGAATTTCAGTGTTTTCAAGCAGTATTTTATGCCCAGGATGGTTTGTGGCATGTTCTGCATTAGCCTCCCAGCCTGAATTGCATTCTAATTCTGCAATTCAATCTTACAGTTTCCCCATACCACTATGCTTCATCCTTATTACAATTTTTATAAGAAGTTAACTTCTGAGAGAGCCAATTTGATAATGCTGGATTAGGAACAGAAAGCCCAAAGTTCAAAACCCTGTTTGGTTGTGGAATTTACTTTGTGACCATGTGCTGTCACCCCTTCTCAGCAAATCTACTTTACAAGATTGTTGTGGGGATTAGTAACAGAAAGTATGTAAAGTAGCCATGTACAGTTGCCCCTCTTTCTCATGGAGTTGAGGTCCTCAGTCTTCAATATTCATGGAGGGGTGACCACTGTAATTTTCAATGGGGCACACCTTGCCCACGCTTATGGGCACATGCCCCATTCAAGCCTATGGGGCGTGAATATTGGCGAGTCACCATTTTCATGGAAGTGTCCAAAATGGATCCCCTGCAAAAACGGAGGGCCAACTGTACATTCCTAGCGTAACAAATAGCAGTGACAGTGACCTTTTGTCAGGCACAAGTATTTAATGCTGGTGCATTTTCATCAAATCACTACAGTATTATTTATTTTTAAAAAAATATTGATGGAAAAAGTGTTGATCCATGAAAATTTCCTAGGAAATCCTTGAAAAGAGGAAAGTAAGGACATAGAGCCCTGGTGGCGCAGTGGTTAAATGCCTGTACTGCAGCCACTCACTCAAAACCACAAGGTTGCGAGTTCAAGACCAGCAAAAGGGCTCAAGCCCAACTCAGGGTTGCATCCTTCTGAGGTCGCTAAAATTAGTACCTAGATTGTTCGGGGCAAATTAGCTTACAGTTATAAACCACTTAGATACTGCTTAGGCAGTATGAAGCAGTATATAAATGAAATGAAGCTTGTATACTTACACACCACACCTCCTTCTTTCCATTTTGCCTCACCTTGTAACTACTTTTCTTGCTCTTTTTGCACCTGACCATTACTTTTCTCTCTTTTACATTCTTTTCTCTTGCCTGGTGTTTCACTGTCCTTCCCCCACCCATTTTCATGGCTGTAGCTCTTCCCCTATCACTTTAGTCCTATCACTTTAGTAGGGTGCTTCTTTCACCCTACTATTTGTTATGACCCACCTTCCCTTCCCTTTGTCCTGTTCTGATGCCTCACCAGCAAGGATGACTTAGCATAGCAGAGTAGTCAGGTCAGTCCAAGTCAAGCACAATCAAGCATACAATCCAAAAGAAACACAAATCAGGAACACAAACCAGGAAGATTGTGTCCACCAGGAAAGGTTGGCTGTGAGCATCCAATTGCCTTGAGAGAGGTGCCAAAATTTATGAGCAGTTGTCAGACTGCAGCTATTTCCAGATTAATAAACATTTGGCATTTAAACGCTCTGACCTATGCAGAACCTTTCTCTCTCCCCTCCAATGTGCCATAATAAGTACTATGAGCTCTGTTTCTTGGTGTTCTGAAACTTGCATACTTTCTTGGCTTTCTGTCTCACTGGAAGATGTTACGAGGACTTTTTTTTCTTTGAAAATCGTTTCTCTCTTCTCCTGCTTGGTTTCATCTATAACCTATTGGTGCTGCCTTGAATTATGAGAGCTTTCGACCTGGAAGTGACATTTCATCAGGTCTGGCTTTTGAGCTCAGTAGCAGCCCTGAGCAGTTGCTGCTGGGTGAAGTGACAGATAAGGGGAGAGGGGAATAGGTCGGTGCATCTTGAGTGAAGCCAGAGGTAGCTCATATTGGACAAGAAAAGCTCAGAGGAAAGAAAGGGAGATAAAGCAAAGCAATAAAACTATTACTTTTTCCTAGACAGTTGGGTATTTACACATCTCAGATAAACTGAAAGTGGTTTAAAAGTTAAAAGTTAGAAGGAACCAAGGCAACCATACTTTAGTGAGATAGGAACAGGCATAACTCGCTCTAATAAGGGATGTTGCATATCCACACCAAACTAGATTTCCCAGCCATTGCTGCCATTCTTGACCTGAGAGCATATGTTTTTCCTGTAAAAAGTCTCAGGGGATTAAAACACGGGAAAATAATGTCCTTCTGTCCTTTGCCCATCCTTGTCATATGATCGGAAAATGACTTTCAAATGACATTGCCCTTATTTGAACAATTATCCCGCCAGTGAAG
>NW_024811304.1:0-2777 GCF_019175285.1 Sceloporus undulatus | reverse complement strand
GTTTCAATGATGCATGGGTCCTAAGAGTCCAGAAGCCACACCAAAGCCACGCTCCAGTCCTTAGGGCTCTTTGGTGTGACTTCTGGACTCTTAGGACCCATGCATCATTGAAACACCATACCTCCACTGTGACTCGAAGCAGCTTTATTTTGGCTGTCTGTAACAGGCCTTTATTTCCTTCAGTTTTCAAATCTTTTTTCTCAATTTTTCTAAACTGCCATGCTATCTAGTAACATTGTTTCTTGGGAATGCTTTCTTTACAATGGTGGACTCTTGCTAGCAAATCTGCAGGAGAATTAATGGTGAGAGCTATATTAGACTATGAGAACCTGAGATGTTCAGATATGCAGCATGGAAGACCTACAATTGCTTGTTATTACTAAAAGATCAAAGCTCTCTCTGTTATACATGAACACAGTGGGGTTACATGCACAAAATGTAGCCAAATTAGAATCTCTTTGAGTTTCTTTGGGATCTGACTGTGCATAAGTCACTTTGTGAGTCAAAGAAGTTGCATAAATATAACCAGGAGAGGAAAGGGAGACAGAGGAGGATCAGTTCCGTTAATTAAAAATGTAAAGGTCTCTTTACAGCATATTATTAACATCTCCTCCAGAGCATTGAGTGTAACGCACAGATTTGCTTTGCAAGATGACTCCACTGCTAACATTTATAATATCTAAATAGAGATCCCATGTCTGTTTAAGATATTTATATGGCTCCCACAGTCATGGTTACTGATCATCTCACAATTGCAAATGAGTTATTCTTACAGAACCCTGTGGAGGAGAGAAATAGTATCCCTGTTTTGACAGGTGGGAAGCTCCCTGTCTAGCCAAAGGTCACAGAATATGTCAGCAATACAGAAGAAAAATGAATTTAGATCTTCCTATAGCAAGACCATATACAATATACTATATACATTCTTACTCTCAGCAATGGGTACTCACATAATTCAGAACTATAGCTCCTATGAGGAACAACTTAGGGAGCTGTGGATGTTTAGCCTGGAGAAGAGAAGGTTAAATGATAGCCCTGTTTAAATATTTGAAGGGATGTCATATTGAGGAGGGAACAAGCTTGTTTTCTGCTGCTCCAGAGAACAGAACCCGTAACAATGGATGTGAGCTGCAGGAAAAGAGATTCCACCTCAACATTAGGAGGAACTTCCTGACAGTAAGGGCTGTTCAACAATGGAACACACTCCCTTGGAGTGTACTGGAGTCTCCTTCTTTAGAAGTTTTTAAACAGAGGCTGGATGGCCATCTGTCAGGGATGCTTTGATTGAGAGTTTCTGCATGGCAGGGGATTGGACTGGATGGCCCTTGCAGTCTTTTCCAACTATACGATTCTATGATTCGTTTCCTGATCTTTCCATAATACATGTTTTCTTTCTTTCCTGCATTCTTTTATAGTCTGGAGGGTACTTTCTTCCCCTGCTGATTCCAGAACAGTTCTACTAGTTGGTGTGTTCAAAAAGAAAAGCTTTCCTACAATGTTCAACTCTTCTCCTCCCCACCAGTTACCTCCTGGTGTGAAGAAGTACCCACTCTTCTCAACAAACACATGTTCATGCCCTGGGGGGAAAACACATTGTAAAAGCCTGTAATAATCTTCTCTTGATGTGTGATAGGCAGCAATTCAGAACTTAAACTTCTAGAATGTATAAGAAACTGAATAAATAAGCTAAATATTCACCAATAGTGTGCTGTTACTAGTAAACCTATCACAGTCTTTTGGCTACATGATCACAAGGTCCAGGACCAGTTGGGAAACTGATAGTTATGCTCTGTTGAATATGTCACTTCTAGAATATTGTTTCCATTTCTAGGGCCATGCTTTAAAAGCACGTTGACAAGCTGAAGCATGTTAGAGGAAAGCAACTAGACTGGTGTATGCTTTGGAAACCAAGCCCTGAATGGGACATTTGAATTTTAAGGCATTTTCAACTGGAAAAGACAAGATAAAGAGGAAGGCTGACAGCTGTGTTCAAATGTGTAAAGGGTGTCATGGAAAATATGAAGCAGCCTTAGTTCTCTGTCTTTCTAAGGGTGAAAACTGCAGTAAAACATATTTCAGCACAACATTAGGAGAAATATTTTGATAGTAAGAGCTGTCTGACTCTGTAACTAATGCAATCATAGACTCATAGAGTTGGATAGCCACAAGGGCCATCAAGTCCAACCGTCTGCCATGCAGGATTCTCCATGCCTTGGTGGACTCCCCTTTCCAGGACAAATCTTGGCCTGTTACAGACAGGCCAAAATAAAGCTGCTTCGAGTCACAGTGGAGGTATAGTGTTTCAATGATGCATGCGTCCTAAGAGTCCAGAAGTCACACCAAAGCCACGCTCCAGTCCTTAGGGCTGGAGTGTGGCTTTGGTGCGACTTCTGGATTCTTAGGATGCATGCATCATTGAAACACCATACCTCCACTGTGACTCGAAGCAGCTTTATTTTGGCTGTCTGTAACAGGCCCTTGGTAAAGACTGGACAGCCAATAAAGATAAGGCCAGCAATGCATATGCGTAAGAGACAGACTAGAACTTCCTATGGCCATGATTATTGAGCACTACAGCACAGCAACATGGCACTGGCACCCCTAGGTGACCTAGTTCCTGGCACAAAAAGGATTGCAGTTTGTGACGGCATCCACCCTAAAAGGAGCTCAAGTATTCTCAAGCATTCCAGTCAAAGTATTAACAAGACAAGGGCTGTTTGAACCATTAGATGGGGGTTGAATCTACATTTCAGAATTAATGCAGTTTGACACTGCTT
>NW_024811303.1:0-2777 GCF_019175285.1 Sceloporus undulatus | reverse complement strand
AAAAGTTCTCTAGGTGGTTTGCAGATAAGAGGTGAACCATGAAGGATGAAAATAAAACAAACATAGACATAAAACCTTAGGCAGTTAAAATAGGATCAGAATACAAACCGCGAAGAGAAACAATAGTGCATAGGACCTTAAAACTGAAAAGCACATGAAAAAGTATTTACCTAGTTATGAAAATACCATGGCAACAAATGGGGCAGGCTATTCAATAAATGTAACACCACCACTGAAAACACCCTTTTCCCAGGGACTACGCAGCACATGCCATCTGGTAGGAGCATCCAAAGAAAGGGACCTGAAAAAGATGATAGAACAGAAGTGGGGAACCTTGGCTCTCCCAAAGTTTTCACCCACAGCTCTCATCAGCTTCCGTTGGGAGGATATTCCAGAACGCAGCCAGAGCTACAAAGCCCTCAAAGTATAACAGAATCAATAGGACATATAATATGATTACAAAAGTGATAGGCTGTTAGTCTGCTATAGATTTTACCCTGCATTTTTGCTCCATGAACAGGAAGAGCTTAAATTAATGGGAAAGGAACTGTACAAAGGCAAAGGGTTCTTCTGGCAATGCAACTCTCCTCCCCATCATTGAACAACATCATTAGATACAAACAGGGTGTTATGCTTGACAGTGAACAATCCTGCATTTGGAGGGCTGATAGAGAACAGTCCTTCACTGAAGCATGTTTGAAAGGTTGCCCAGTTCAAAAATAAAAGCTAGGGAGAAGGGAGAACTGGGACCTTGAAGATTCTCATCAACCCTTACCACCTGGACAGTGCCCTGAGAAGATGCATAGAATAGACACTATTCTATTGTTGTGACAAACCACATCTGTCATATTTATTTATAGATAACATAAAATATATATATATATATATTGTATAAGTACCTGACTACCTATATTGTTGGTTTGAATACTTGGTTGGCCTCAATTAGTGACTCTAATATTAAGGGATCTTTGGATGTACTTAAAAATTGTAGGGCCAAATTTTGATTGTAATAAATGTTTTACTTGTAAATATTGCCATTTAGCTGATAGAAGTAGTTTAAACTACTCCTGCAAGATTGAAAAAGGCAAAAACTCATCAGCAGCACCAAGTACCTTATATATTTGTGTACACGTTGACCTCATGTATATGTCAAGGGAAGGTTTTAGGGCCAAAAATCATGGCTCTTGCTCTCTCTCCACTTTCAAACAGCTCTTACTGTCAGGAAGTTCCTCCTAATTTTTAGGTAGAATTTCTCCTCCTGTAGCTTGCAACCATTGTTCTGGATCCTATTCTCTGGTGCAGAAGCTTGCTCCATCCTCAATATAACATTATCTCAAATAGTTAAACAGGGCTATTATATCACCTCTTAACCTTCTCTTCTCCAGGCTAAACATACTAGGCCCAGGACAGGACCCCAGGTTGACCCTGGTGGATTACTTATAGAGGATGTGTCCAAAAATTAATACAAGATAATACCAATGGTATTTAAGAAGATCTCAAAATCTGAACACTCCCTCTTTGATTGGAATTTACACAGTGCCATCGTTTGCATTGAAATTCTAGGAGATAAACATCTCCAAAATCTCCTGAGCAATGCATTTAGTTTCTGAAAATACTTTCAGGGTATAAGTAGAAGAATTTCATGAATTCCCATGCAGACAGGGCCCTGGTCTCCCTAGGAAGGGATTTCCAAAGTCTGGAAGCAACATCTAAGAAGATGCTCTTCCTTGTTCCAATCAAACAAGACTAAACATTTTGTGGAACAGAGAGAAGGGACCCTCCCGAAGACTGTAGAACTCAAACAGGTTCATAATAGAGAGATGTTTGCTGTGTGCCTTCAAGTTGTTTCCATCTTATGGTGACCCTAAGGTGAACCTACCATGGGCTTTGCTGAAACTGAGAGTGTGTGACTTGCCCAAGGTCACACAGTGGGTTTCCATGACCAGGGGGGGGGGGATTGAACCCCAATCTTCAGAGTTCTGGTCCTATGCTAAAACCATACAGTCCTTCCAATAGCCTTGCGCCTGAGCCATTTGGGTTGTTTATAAAGTAAACTGACATAACACAGAGATAGCCCAGATCTGAAAGAGGATTTACTTTAATGCTGCTAATAGAGATAGAAATTTTACTATCTGGCTTTCACTTTCTTTGACTTCGTTTTCCACATGGTCAAGATGGGTTCGGGCCATTCCTTGCATCAGCCTCCCTCAAAAACACCACAAACAACACCATAATAAGCAAACATCTCAAGCAAGATGCATGCCCATGACTCTGACACTGTAACTCTTCTTCTCCTGTATGATTTTTTAATATCTTTGTCTGATGAAGAAACCAGCAAGTTTTGATAGCTAGCATTATGTATTTTGCATCTTTTGGCTGGCCCAATGCCTTCAGCACTGTAATGTGTTCAGCAGAGTCATGATGCTGGTGCTCTACTCTTGTCTTGCCCCAAATGTCACAATGGGCTTAGGTCTATGCACCCATCTTTCTCCTTGCCCCTTAATCCTGGATTTGGGGGGCAATAATGTTCCCTAGGTGCAGACATCTTCACAATGAGACAGAGAGATTGGGTTTTAAACCAGTGGTTCTCTTACAAGTTTAATATTTTAAGCCGCCGCGATTGCATTATGTAGAGGCGGGATATAAATAATAATAATAATAATAATTATTATTATTATTATTATTATTATTATTATTATTATTATTCTCAACCTTAGGTCTGCCATATCTTTGGACTTCAATTCCCAGAATCCCTGAGCACTGGCTGCAACTTCTGG
>NW_024811302.1:0-2778 GCF_019175285.1 Sceloporus undulatus | reverse complement strand
AGATGAAACTAATAGTCAAGAATCTCAACTCACCAAAGAGTTCTTGTGTCTCTGCATCCTCTTTCTCTTGGAGCCCAACTCCCTCCGCTTGGCCTCTGTGTTGGCCATAAGGTGGGCAGGGGTCCTGGTGGTCTTGCACTTGGATCACTTCCAGCAAGAGAGGCCCCAAAGCCGTGTACAAGGAGGCCGAGATGAAGTTCCTGAGAAAAGGGAACAGGGTTAAGATTGGCTTAGCAAGAAACCCTACAGTACTCAAAGACACAGAAAACAGCATCCTTCTGGTGACATATGCCTCCTTTGGGTCGATGGAGAGGTGGGCATCCTCTTCCTCCCTCTGCACCAAACAAAGCCCCCTGGACCTAGCATACACTCACAGCAGCTCCCCTACACAATAAATGCTCCATGCTTTATTAGAGTGGTGGGAGATTAGGGGATGGGGAATTGGAGAGGGCCCTGGTTATGTCCCTGTAGCTAGATGTGAAATGAGTGCATCATAATAAATAAATAAATAAATAATCTGCTGAAACCTCCATTTGTCCCTAGTGCTTTACCACAGCATCATCTCCTTTCCCAAGAGGGTGGCATCCACACTGCATAAATAAGTCACTTTGACACTGCTTTAACCTCTGAGTGCTATGGAATCCTGGGATTGTCCCTTTGGGACACTTAGCCTTCTCTGCCAGACAGCTCTCATGTCACAACAAACTATAAATCCCAGGATTCCATAGAATGGAGCCAGGAGAAATAAAGCAGCTTCAAACTGGATTATTTCTTCAGTGCAGATACAGCCTGAGTCAGTTGTAAAAGGGTAGAGGCACTCATATCTTGTTTTTACCCTCTTAATAATGGTTTCCCTTTTTAAAAAACCAGTTTGTTTTAGTCTCTAATCTTTATTCTTCTTCTTGTTGTTGTTTGTATGTTTTTATGTATCATTCTTGGTAATATGAGATTGTCTGGGATGCTACCTTCTTGCCTGAACATCTCTTAATAAGAAAACTGGGGAGGCTTTTAAAACCTCCTAAAGGAGCTACATTTGGCCTTTTTGGCGGACAAGCCTCCTCTTAGAAGCCAAAGCCCAATGTTTGTGAAGAAGAAGAATAAGGCTTGTATTAAAACTATCCTCCCCATTTCTGATCCCTTTTAAAACCCATGTTCCCCAGGAGCAGAGCTGTGTAATAAGAAAACCCCCTCAGAAAAGAGACACAAAAGACACACTTCCTTCCTTTTGGCCCAAGGAGCCTGGCCTCCTTCTGACTCTGGAGCCTCAGGAGAGAAAGAGAGGCCTCTCGGTTCAACTGAGGCCTCAGAGAAAGTTCTGGAACATTATTCCCCAGAGTCACAAGCAACACAAAATGGCCCCAGAACACAAAATGGCCGCCTCTGCCTCAATGCTTGGCTTTTGGAAGTTTGAGGCCTTCAGGAAACCCAAAATGGAGGATGAAAGGGCCTCAAAGTTGGAAGGGATGTCAAAAAGGATTTCCCAACCTTAAAACACCTAAACGTTTTCCTGATGTTATAATTTAGAGACTCCCTGAGGCAGTCTATATAAGTAACTCTTTATAAGTCTTTATAGATAAATAAAGTTTATGAATAATAATAATAATAAGAAACATTAACCAAGAGCTATTTCTTCCTGTGGGTTTTCCCTCTGAGGCCTCTGCACATGCCCAGGAGCCCCTTCTTCTCCTTCTTCCCCTGAAGAATCCTCCAGAGGCCTCTCCTAAGCCTTTCTCCGCCTCTTCCTCAGGCCCTTCCTCTAAGACTCCCTCCTCTTGCTCCTCCTCCTCCTCATCCTTCTCAGGCCTTTCCTCTAAGCCTTCCTCCTCCTCAGGCCCTCCTTCTTAGCCTTCTCCTCCTCCTCCATCCCTTCCTCTAAGCCTGCCTCCTCTACAGGCCCTTCTTCTAAGACTCCCTCCTCCTCCTCCTCCTCAGGCCCTCCCTCTTAGCCTTCTCCTCCTGCTCTGTCCCTCCCTATAAGCCTGCCTCCTCCTCAGGCTCTTCCTCCTCTTAGCCCTCCTGCTCCTCCTCCTCCTCCTCCTCCTCAGGTCCTTCCTGAGTCTGGAGGATTCTGTAGAGGAGGAGGAAGGAGAAGCGGAAGAAGAAGCAGAAGAAGAATGCACAGAGGCCTCAGGCGGAGAAGCCACAGGGAGAAATAGCTCCTGGTTGTACCTTATTACTATTAGTACTAGTAGTAATATTAAATTTTATTTATTTATAAAGACATATAGAGGCGGATTTAGAAAGAGTGTTTCAGGCAGTCTCTATATTATAGCATCAGGAAAACTTTTAGCTCTTGTTAAGGTTGGGAAATCCTGTTTGCCCTTGCATCCTCCATTTTGGGTTCCCTGAAGGCCTCAAACTGCCAACTGCCAAGTGCTGAGGAAGAGGCAGCCATTTTGTGTTCCGGCAGCCATTTTTTTCTGCTTGTGACTTGGGAATAATGTTCCAGAACCTTCTCTGAGGTCTCAGTTGAACAGAGGTTTCTCTTTCTCTCCTGAGGCTCCAGAGTCAGAAGGAGGCCAGGCTCCTTGGGCCAAAAGGGAGGAAGTGTGTCTCTTGGTGCCTCTAGTCTTCCATTTTGGGAAGAAGGAAGGAAGGGGTCTGTGGTGGTCTTAGGAAGGGGAGTCAGGGACTCAGGGCCAGTGGGGAGGCTGAGCTTTGAGGGCTGGGAGAGAGAGGTGGGGAGAGAGACCCTCCCTTTTGGCTCTAGCTGGGGAGGGTCCCACCTGTCCTTGCCTCCCCCTTTGGGAAAGGAGACCCCTCAGCCCCCTGGACTCA
>NW_024811301.1:1545-2778 GCF_019175285.1 Sceloporus undulatus | reverse complement strand
CGGCGGCGGCAGACCGCCGCAAAGCGGCGGTGTGTACCCCGCCATTGAAAGCTTTAAGACACTGTAAAAGAAGGAGGAGAAAAGGGGGGGGGGAGAATAATGGGCCTGAACAGACAGGCCAAAATAAAGCTGCTTCGGGTCTCTTTGGAGGTATGCTCTTTAAACGATGCATGAGTTCTAAGAGGTTGGAAGCTGTGCCAAAGCCATGCTCCAGTCCCAAGGACTGAAGTGCAGCTTTGGTGCAACTTCTGGCCTCTTAAGAAGCGTGTGTCATTTAAAGAGCATACCTTCAAAGAGACCCAAAGCAGGTTTATTTTGGCCTATCTGTTCGGGCCCTACATTTGGAGCCAAGGCGGGAAAAAGACCAAAGGATGGTGGGGACTGCTCATTTTGGTGGCAACTCCTTCAAGTACCTAGACTGGGCTCTACATGCTAATTTTTACTCCAGCTCAGACATCAGAAGGGCTGCCAGACCCAGATAAACCCATAGGAGTGAAGACAAACAACCACTCAAAGGGAAGGTATTTTTACAATACATCAAAGGAGTCACAGATGGAATAGAGAAAGTAGTGAGGAAACACAACCTCCAAATGGTCTATAAGCTGACCAAGAAAATCCAGCAAATGCTGTGCTCAGCAAACGATAGGAGAGACTTTCTCATGGCTGCAGGGGTTTACCACATACCATGCAACTGCAGACAAGTCTACATAGGAACCACCAAATGCAGTGTTCAAACACAAATCAAGGAACACGAGAGACACTGCCAGAAAAATCAGCAGTGGCAGAACATACTATAAACTGCCATAAAATGCAGTTTAAAACACTGAAGTTCTGGACCATGTCAACAACTATTAAGTCAGAATGCACAGGGAAGCCACTGAAATTCATAAACACCTGGACAATTTCAACAGGAAAGAAGAAACTTAAGTTAAGTTTGGCTACCAGTCCTGAAAAATACCAAAATCAGGATCCAGCAAATGCAAATGAAAACCACCCAGGGTGAGGGGGATTCCAGCAGACAATGGATAATTAAGTAAATGGACACATCATCGTCTTTGCCATTCAACAACAGAACAACACACAGGCCTGTTACAGACTGCCAAAATAAAGCTGCTTGGGGTCTCTTTGGAGGTATGCTGTTTAAATGATGCATGGGTCCTAAGAGTCTGGAGGTCGCGCCAAAGCCACACTCCATTCCTAAGCACTGGAGGGCAGCTTTGGTGCAGCTTCCGG
>NW_024811301.1:0-1445 GCF_019175285.1 Sceloporus undulatus | reverse complement strand
ACATGGGTCCTAAGAGTCTGGAGGTCGCGCCAAAGCCACACTCCATTCCTAAGCACTGGAGGGCAGCTTTGGTGCAGCTTCCGGATTCTTAGGATGCATGCATCATTTAAATAGCATACCTCCAAAGAGACCAGAAGCAGATTTATTTTGGCAGTCTGTAACAGGCCACAGATTGACATGCAAATCACCTCCTCTCAACCAACAGTATATATACCCCACTCTCTTCCATTCCAGCATTCTTTGAAGATGCCAGCGATAGCTGCTGGCGAAACATCAGGAATAAACTCTTCTAGAACACAACTTCATAGCCCAAAAAACCCACAAAAAAGTATTCACAATTATATTGGTAAAAATGAAAGGCCCTATTTTGACATGCTGGCAACAGAGAGTGAACTTGTAAGCTCCTTCCTATTCAACAGTCATTCAGCTCATGGGAAGAAAAGTCACATTGGTGAGAAACAAAATATTGCACTGTGAGAACTAGGAAACAGGAGAACCACAACACTGAATGAAGCAGCATGGGCTCTGCTAGACAACAAAAAATTCTTTAAAATCTTTGCATCCTATTTGTGTAAAAAGCCCTTAATAACTATTACAACAAAATGATTAGCATGCCAAGATTTTTCAGAGTTAATTTTTCTATTGTTGTTGTATTCAAGTTGGAAATTACAAACTAAACCTCATTGCACGGAAGGATTTCTGTGTCCCCCTGTATATATATTTGTTGGATTACCACTGCATCAAAGCTTTGGACCAGCCCAGTCCAACAAAAGACCATGAATCTAGGTGTAGAAGCATTGATGGGAATTTCAAAATTACCTTTGACTTCAACTGTGGGTCCAACCAGGTAAGATACTGAGTTTGCAATTTCAAAATGACTACATTTCAAAATGAAAGGCCCTAAGTTGGACCCATAGGAAGGGCATTCTTTCTTAATTTCATGTCTGAACAATCAAACTTGGAACTGAAGGCTATGTTTACTCACTGATGAATAAACAAAGGAAACTAATTTACAAAATGTGCAAGTTGAGTAAAGCTCACAACAGGACAATCGGGCATCTTTTATCATTTCAGGGAGCACCATTTCTAAATGCAGAATTGAACGTTTTGTCTGGTTTCATCCTGAATCATCCTAAATCAGGGCTTCTCCTTCAACTTCGGCCTGGAACACAGGTGTGTGTGCATGCTCTCATTCTCTCTGGTGAGGCGAGCAGAAAATGCACTAAGAGAAGAACATGTGTTTGAACTGTGGATATATGAAATGGAGTGCAAATGAAGGTCTGGATAAGGATGGCATCTGAAAGTAGGACCTATAAAACAAAGTGGAATAATAATGTGCAAAACAGTTTCTTACCAGACCCTCGGGCATTTTTTGTTATTCCCTGCAAAACTGGTGTCTTCCTCCCTCTTCCTTCCAGCTTTTTCATATTTTCAGAGTCGTAGTT
>NW_024811300.1:0-2778 GCF_019175285.1 Sceloporus undulatus | reverse complement strand
GAAGGGGAAATGTCTCAGAGCTGAATGAGTGAATGTCTCCTACTTGGAGTAGTAGGAAATACATTGTGAAGAACAATGTTAATTGCAAATCAAATACAGATGGGCAGAGAATGACCTGTTGGTAGCATTGTGGATTACTTACAAATGGTATATTAGTTGCCAATCCATTCACCATACTATCATAAGAGCAGAGGGTCATACTGTAATAGAAAAGCAGTTCATATTTTACATAATATGTCTTTCCTTTATTAGTACATGGAAATCATATTTGTGAAGTAAATTATGTCTCCATTTCAAACAAGGGATATTTTACAGATGATACCCTCTGTAGTTATGCTATCATCAGGCTACACAAGTATTTTAAGTTATGTTTATTTTTGCCTTCCTTGTATGTGCCGTCACATTTTCCAGACTGTAAGATTGTGGAAAGGAGGTTTAATGACTGGGCCTCCAGTCATTTGAAGACTTCTGTCAGGCAATAAAGAGTTAAGCTGGGAGGGAGGTACATGCAAATGAGTAATTACATCACAGCTGACAGAAGGCCCACTTGGCCAATCAGTGAGCAGGAGCAAGAGTTCCTTCCGGAAGCTTCCAACAGAGGGATATAAAAGGCCTCTGAGGTCAGTTGGAGGAGCTTTTGCAGTGGAGAGTCTGAAGTGAGAGTATCTCACTGGATGTGGGTCTTGCCAGTTGGGAAAAACTGCAGTGTTGAGCCTGTGTCAAGAAAGCATACTTCAGGAAGGGCGTTTGTGTTAGGCCAAGGCTATTAACTACATCTCAACCCATCTAAGCTGGAAGATTCCATCTCTGTATCAGTACTTAGGAATGCATCAATTAGAATGGTTATGCCTTACCAATTTTGTTTCTGTTGGTTTGCTTGAAATGAATATCTGGTAACTAGATGTATTGCAACTGCAAGGTCAAAAGAGCTTGTATGATTTATATTATTTTGTTAATAGAACAAATATTTTTTAAAAAAATATCTACTATACCTACACTTCTTTACACGTGCCTTTACATGTGCTTGCTTAGTTTAGAAAGGGAAGGGAACTAGAAATCCTTAACAAGTCCCAGTGTGTGTTAAGGAAAGGTTATTATAAATTAACTGGGTGGTGGCAGCGTGATTCGAAGTTCTCCAAGAGTCTCATTCAACTTCGTAGAGAACAGGAAATTCGAGGGGAAATAAAAGATCTGCTGGGATTATCTGCCAAGACAGGGCTGTTGTTTGGGTTGTTTGGACCACAGGGATCATCACAGGAGGACTCAATGAAGTTCACATTTCACCCTTGTTTTTCAAAGGAAACATGGTACATGTTTTGATACTGGGTCTTAATCCCATCATACATATGTATTTATCCCTCATGAGCACAGTGACATTCCAGAGTGGGAAGAAAAGGAGGAACCCCTGTTTCTTCCTCTTTCAGTACTTAATTGGCAAAACTTGGGAAAAAAGTCTTGCTGGACTACAACTCCCAGAATCCTTCAGCCAGAATGTAGCCCCACTTCCCTCAAAATTTATTATCCAAGCTCCATTGATTGGGTTTTAGCACTATTAATTAAACTGGAGCTTCCAGGTTAGTTCCTCAGCAGTATGAGTGTTTGCCTTAAAAGGATGGTTTTACAGGTTAGAAGGCATTTATGTGTTAGGTTCTCTCCCTGCCCAACTCTTACAATGACAGTTTGGATCACTTCCTAACCTGCAGCTTTCACACATGGAAGCAGTCCCACCAATTAATATCACAATACAAGCCATAGCAGGGAAAGCCATGTTCTACCTGCCATGTGTCTGTTGTAGCACATTTAATATCATTAAATTATTCAAGAAGATTTTCTGCATAAGAAGCTCCTAAGGGGTCTTGACTTTACTAAATAACAATATAGGGGAACCGTGCTTTTATTAATTACAGGGTTGACAAAACATGTTTTATTGAAATTAATAAAAGGCATGGCATAGGGAAATGCAACCCTAGGCTGGTCTTCAAGAGAAAAGAACAGACACAAGACCTCAACTTGGAAAAGTCACTGTTTGCACTATTACTTATAGAATGCCCCAGCCAGCATGGCCTTTGGCTCACAGTGACATGAAAGTCACACCCAAAATGATTTGCATCTATTCCATTATTTAAAAGATGTCCATAATGAGAAAACAGGTTATATAATACGAACATAGATCCTGATGGGATTTAGCCTATCCTTCAAGATGTATGAGGATAGAATATTGGTGAAAGTCTTTTTTCCATATGAAAGTGGGTAAAGTATGAGTGAAAGTATATCTCTCTCTCATTTTTAGATGACCTGCACTTATTTGCCAGACCTTAGTTACTACGCTCCCTTTTTATATGGGCAAAACATGAGGCAGCACATAGTCAGGAACTGGCAGAATATCACATCTACCATGCAATGTATGAACTGTGAACCAGTGAGCTTTCTTTTACAGAATCATTCTGTATAAATTCTCATACTGTCTTTTTCTGAAGAAAGCCCATGTTGGTTTCAGAATGTCAAAATGAAAAACAGTAACTTTTTACTGGCAGTGCTGTTCTTTTACAACACCAGTAAAAGTGATAATACATTTTGTTCTGGTTCAGCTGAAGCTTTTTAGGTCAGTAGCCCTTCAAAGTTATGAGTTGTTTAATAATGTTTTAATATTGTACCCATCTGTGTCTGTTTCTCTGTGTTTTCTGTACCTATTCTTAAACTTGTTATAAGCCATCTTGAGCCCCACTTTGGAGAGAAAGGTGGTGGAGGAGTAGTAGTAACAATAGTAGAAATATTATT
>NW_024811299.1:0-2778 GCF_019175285.1 Sceloporus undulatus | reverse complement strand
CCCCCCGAGTGTCTCAACATGCTCAGAAGGGGGAAAGGATCGGGACAATGGGGGGACAGAGTATTAAGGGTTATGGTATTCTCTAACATCCACCAAAGTAATGCACTATCATACCTTTGGACCTGACTTGTGCAACATTGCTATCAACTAAAACAGAGTGTTTAATTTTAGGCATGGAAGACCAACCTCACATTCCTACAGATATGAGTATCTTCAGGTGGCTTTAAACATGTACTTGTCTAGAAGTTAGCTTTAGAGGAAAATAAGTTTAACATAGCATCTGCTGGTAATGTACGTCTGTGGCTGGACCATCAAGTTCCACTTGGCCAAGATGAAGATTTCTATCTCAGCTATATCTGTACATCCTTTGCTAGCTTCTCATTTTAACTTAACATATGTCAAAGTGCTATCCTAGAAACTAAAATGCTTGAGTAAGCTCCCAGAAATATAACATGTATAATCACATTATTTTACTCAGCAGAGTCCAGAATATAACACAGAAATGTTATCACCCACATCCAGGTTGTCAAACGTGCAAGCAATATGTGCACTTAGAGCCTGTACAGGCCAGCAGTATATGCCGGTGTGGCAGCGTGGTGTACGCACGCTGGCCGCCCCTACTTCGGCGTCACACCGCACGCCCAACCACATGGCGGGAGGGCATCATGGCACTCCGTTGATGCAGTGTTTAATTGCACTGTGCCAAAGGAGTGCCAAAAAGCCTCTGTGGCTAGGGCACCCTTTTCATGGAAAAGGAGCCACTTTTTGCAGCTGCTTTTTGTGCGTGGAAAGGCCACATCAGGGACACAATCCAGCGAGGAAAGGGGCAGCATGGAGCAACCCTTCTGGCTGAAGTGCTGCTGAGTATAGTAATTAATAAGATACTTACTAGGATCAGAAAAATCCATACAAGACACAGATGCCACAACTGTAGACTCTTGATAACACAATAGGAATTTCTCACATTTTGAAATTATGGAATCTTTCTGAATATTAGTGTAAAACAATCCAAGTTATGCAATACTGCAAATATGTACAAAAACATTCAAAAAGCAATTCATCTGGCTTCTCCCCACAAAACTACTGTGGTGAAAGTAATGAAAACAGTCTGAAGCTTCCTATGTTACTTGACAGGTTTATTAAGAGACTGCTGTCACTGCGGAGGTGTTTCAAGAACTCCAAGGAACTTTTAAAAGTTTCACTTTGCCATCATTTACACACTTCTTGCTTGACTATTCGTGTGCCTTCCAGGAATAGGTTGTACTGTGTGGACACATTGTACATATGAACGGTAGCACTCACACAGGTGTGACAAAATTCCATGTCCAAAGAGAATGGATTAGTATACAGCCACATAATAAGTCTACATTCCTACAGTGATCAAATACAGATGCCCTGCTTGAAGAAATTTAACTGTATCATCTGCATCTTTTACACAGGAGGCACACATAAGTTGTGAATCAGCATAGCATACTGGTTTGAGTGTTGGACTACAACTCTAGAGACTAGGGTTCGGATCCCACCTCAGCCATGAATCAGCCATGTGACCTTGGGTAAGTCACATGTTCTCAGCCTCAGGGGAAGGCAAACCTATTCTGAACAAATCTTGCCAAGAAAATCCCATGACAAAGTTGCCTTAGGGTCACCTTGAGCCTGAAATGACTTGAAGACGCACAACAACAACAACAACAACAACAAAACAACACACATCAGTTAAAGGCAGGATTACTATTAAGAGAACAGACATTGTTAAACACTACCATTATGGAAGCTCAAACTTCTAAAAAGGTTGAATTCAGAGGCATAGCTGTGTTAGTCTAGAAAACCAGTATGCAAAAGGACCTTTGAGACTAAGGCTGCATCCACAGTGCAGAAATAATCTGTTTTAATTTCACAGTGTAGAAATAAGACAGTTTGACTCCACTTTAACTGTCATGGCTCAATGCTATGAAATTCTGGGAACTGTCATTTGTTGTGGCACCAGGGCAAAGCTCTACCCCCAAAACGTCATAACACTGAACCATGGCAGTTAAAGTGGGGTCAAACTGGCTTATTTCTACACTGTGGATGAAGCCAAGGCCCTGGTAGCACGAGCTTTTCGTGTGTGTGTGTGTGTGTGTGTTGCATTTGAGGAAAAAGGCTCAAGTCTACGAAAGTTCAGGCAACCAGCTCCTTTCTCTCAAGTCCTAAACACACTGCAGAAATAATCCAGTTTGAGACCGCTTTAACCTCAATGCTAGGGAATTCTGGTAGTTTTGTGAGACATTCCGCCTTTTCTGACAGAGAGCTTTGGTGCCACGGTAAACCACAACTCCCAGGATTCCCTAGCACCCAACCCACTCCGCTCATCCCATCCTTTTTTTAGAAGTCTGAGCTTCTGTAATGGTTTGTCTTTTAACAGTATCTGTCCCCTTACCATGGTAATTTTGGGAGAAAGGTGGCATAGAAATAAAATAAATAAATACACTCATCCTTCCATATTTGTGGTTTTTGCAGATTTGATTATTCACGGATTTGATTAACATGTTCTCTCTAGGAATCTCTAGGTCCTCCAGTGCAACTCTCTAGTCAACTTACACTAAAGGTTGCACTGAAAGACCTAGAGATTCCTAGAGAGAACACTCTCCTAGGCATTTGTAGCTCCTCCAGTGCAGTTTTATGGTCAGTGTCTCTTGGAGGTTGACCACAGAATTGCACTGGAGGACCTAGAGATTCCTAGAGAGGTGTCCTCTTAGGTAAAAACATGGTGTTTTTGTTATTTTTCCAAATTCATGGGGG
>NW_024811298.1:0-2778 GCF_019175285.1 Sceloporus undulatus | reverse complement strand
CCCATGGATGGCAGAAGTCCCACCCACAGAGGGCAGAAGCACCGCCCCTGGCACACAGACCTAGAAATGTTCGCCATCACCGCAAAGGAGGCCAAGGCAATGCAAAATGCAGGATGTTATGGTGACCCTAAGGTGAACCTATCATGGGGGTTTCTTGTAAGATTTGTTCAGAGGAGGTTTGCCATGGCCTTCCCCTGAGGCTGAAAGCGTATGACTTGCCCAAGATCACCCAGTGGGTTTACATGGCCGAGCGGGGATTTGAACTCTGGTCTCCAGATCCATCGTCCACAACTGGAGGCCAGGGGAAGGGCAGGAGGAGTCCACTACTGCACCCTGGCTCTCGTGGTCTACCTTGCCAAGCTTTATTGTCTTTTCAGGTCTTCTCGTGGCATGTCCAAAGTATGACAAGCTCAGCTTAGGATGGGTGACACCTTGCTTGAAAGGAGCACATGTGAAACGGATCTTGGGACCTTAGTAGACACCAAACTAAACGTGTCAACAGTGTGGAGTAGCAGCCAGAAGAGCTAGTATGATTCCAGGCTGAATCAGCAGGGCTCTAGATCATAGGAAGTAATAGTGCCACTGTATTCTACTCTGGTCAAGCCTCCGCTGGAATCCTGTGTCCAGTTCGGGACACCAAGATTCAAGAGAATGTGGACAAGCTGGAATAATGTCTCCAGGGAAGGATGAGTGAAGATGATTAAAGATTTGGAAACCAAGACTTGTCCACAATACAAAATATAACTTTAGTGGCCTCCCAAAATGGGGAAAAAGTTGCATCGTGCAAATTTTCAAAGCTTCACTGGCTTCTTCGTCAGGCAGAAACACTAGGATATTGAATTATATGACATTGGTAGCCAGAATCGTAATAGTACATAAATGGAAAGAGTTCAACCCCTTCGATGCAAGACTGGTCATTAAAACTATTAGAAATGACTGAACTAGACAAATGGATATGTCTCATGAATTGTTTTATTTATTTATGCTCCGCCTTTCTCCTAAGGCAGCTTCACAAGAAATCCTAGGGAAACTTGTCAGTATTTGGGAACTGGTAATTAAATACAGTGGAATCTCCGCATACGCGCGCTCGCCATACGCGGCTTTGAGCACACACACTCAAGCCACGGCGCGTGCGCGCGGGGCAGAAGGGACGGCGTGTCCCATTTAATTGAATGGGCGCGTGCGCCCGTTGCGCCTTGTGCGCGCCTGCGCCGCCGCGCACGAAACCCATTGTTTACAATGGGGCTCGAGCATAGGCAGTAATTGTCATACGCGGTGGGATCCGGAACGGATCCCCCGCGTATGGCGAGGTTCCACTGTATTTAAGTAACATGTTGGGAGAAATGTCAACTGTTGGTTTTCATGATTAAGTAAGAGAAGCTGTTTTGTATAGTTATTCAGAATTTGGGATGATCCATATATTTAAGATAGATCCAAAAATCATTTGTATATAAGTAATAGCATTGATTCTACATTGTAGATGCAGCCTTTATTATTATCTATTATCATGTGTATATAAGGAAGGAACATTACCAAAAATATGTATACACACCAAGCATAGATATCTTAGGAAGGAGAGAAAGAATGAAAGGAATTCTTATTATATATTTTATGTCATTTTGTATGTCATGTCATGTTTATGTTATGTTTTAGGTTACAATAAATGAATAAATAACTGTTGTTGTGTGCCTTCAAGTCATTTCTGACTTATGGCAACCCTACAGGAGGTTTCTTGTCACATTTCTTCAGAGGGGCTTTGTCTTGATCATCCTCTGAGGCTGAGAGTGAGAGCCTGACTACGGTCACTCAGTGGCTTTCATGGTTGGGCTACGATTCAAACCCTGGTCTCCAGAGTCATAAATCAGTGCTCAAACCACTCTGCGATGGAGCCATAGGCCTACATGCTGCCTCTGATGTTACTCAGGCCGTGTACACACCGGCCATTAAGGCCGGCATAGGGGCGGTGTCAGGGCATAGTGTCCTCACAATGCATGCCCAACTCTGCCTCTCAGGACGCCCTGATGCCATGTGCTGATCCACATGACGCAGCCCCAAACGAGTGCTGAATAGCTGTGGCAATGCGGCTATGGTGCCCTTTTGAGGGTGCAAAAAGGAGCTGCTTTTTGCGGCTCCTTTTCGCACCCTCGAAAGGCCAGATCAGGGCCACAGGGTGAGCCTGCTGCAGCCAAGATCCATTGCAAAAAGGGGCGACTGCAGGCCTCCCATAGGGGTGGTGTGTAGAGCTTCTCAGTTAAGATGATAGTGAAGGATCACTCAATGCAGGCAGAGGCCATTCCCCTTCTTGCTCATATGGACAAAGGGCAATAAAAGACACCTACCTGTAGGATTAATGCAGATTGATGGCTCCATGCTTTGGAATTCTGGGGGATATATTGTATACACTCATAGAATCATAGAGTTGGAAGACACCACAACAGCCATCCAGTCCAACCCTATTATGCCATGCAGGAAATCTCAATCAATGCATCCTTGACAGATGGCCATCCAGCCTCTTAAAGTCCTCTGAGAAAGGAGACTCAACTGCACTCTGAGAAAGGAGTGTGTTTCAGTGTTGAACAGCTCTTAGCCAGTTCCTTCTTCCTAATGTTGAGGTGAAATCTCTTTTACTGGAGCTTGCATCCATTGCTCCGGATCCAAGTCTGGAGCAGTGGAAAACAAGCTTCCTCCCTCCTCAAGAAGACATCCGTTCAAGTATTTAAACAGGGCTATCCTATCACCTCTTAACCATCTCTTCTCCAGGCTGAACACCCCCAGTTC
>NW_024811297.1:0-2779 GCF_019175285.1 Sceloporus undulatus | reverse complement strand
GGAATGCCAGCATATGTGTGTAGTAACCTTTCGCACAATAACATGAATATGCATGAATGCATTCAGGATGCCACTGGATTATACTTCCAATTTCAGTTGTGTGATATCGTCCATTGTGATGTGCCCAAAGTCACCCAGTGGATTTTCATGACAGAGAAGATTCAAATCCTGGTCTACAGATTCATAGTCCAACGCTGAAACCACTGCACCAGGGTATTCCAGATCGAGGGAAAAGCAGTGCGATAATCTCATACATTGTGGTGAAATTTAGTGTATTTCTAGGTATCAATTATGTCTGAATTTGCAGGTGCACATATTTAATAACCTAAAATTTCATAAGATTTAACTTCCTCTTTTACTTACTTGGGATGTGTATTTGTGGACTGATGCATTTTCATTGGGGAAGGAGTGGTCAGGAATTGGCTACCCCAGCTACTTGTTGCGCTGCATCAAGCTATCACAACAGGAAAAGTTTATGATGAATTCATTTATTTTCACTAAAATTGTGTGCATAAAGCAGAATGTTTATTACATAACCTGAAAAGAAAGTGTAAATATGTATATTTTTCTTCTGATGATGATGATCATCCTTTGGGGGGGGAAAATCTGTACTGTTGCACACTAATGCCAAACAAATTTCTGAGGTTGTGGAACTGGGCTGTATATCCTCCTTTTCCTCCCTCAGTAATGCAAATATAAAATCCAGAAATGAACCTTTTACAGTACTATGGCTATTCAGCATAAAAACATACAAGGGTCTCTTTTACAACGTACAATTATAGCAATATGACTCCATTTTGGAGTCCTCGGATCTGCAGTTTGGTGAGGCACAAGAACTTCTTGGCTGAAAATTCTAAATGCCTTTCACTGCACTCCAAATTCCATGATTCCATAGGATCTTGCCATGACAGCTGAAATAGAATCATAGCAGTATATTTGTGTTGATCATTATTAGCAGAAAGGAATAGGGAGATTGCTTTTGCTCTTTCCCAACCAATGCCACAAACACCAAGTCAGGAAGGCCCATCAAGTAGCCAATTCCTCTAGTTTCAAGAAGGGTAGATACAACAAAGGTTCATTTTTTCCAGATATTACAATGCAGGCTTAGTGGCCCTGAGGTGAATGCTACTTGCTGCCCTTATCACAGATTTCATTGCAGTTTCAATCCAACCATGCGGGTGGGCTGTATGTTCTCCTGCAAAGTAAACCCTCCCTTCATTCTGAGATAAGACACTGAAAAATTGGCCAATCTGATATGGAGCGGGAGAAGCAAAGGCCCCCATGGAAAATTTGTCTAGGACCCATTTTTGTATCACGTGCCTCTTGCAGACTGTTTTGAGATGATCTTTAGAGATATTGTGCACTTGTGATATGTCATCTAGCACCACATCAATGATTTTATCTTCACTGAGGGGAACAAAGAAATCAGCATCATCATTCAGAGTGTAAGAAATTAGGAGCACCCCAAGCCCACTGGTGAAGTTGTGGTTTGGATAGTAGATAAATCTAGATGGGTGGTCAGTGTATGATCTCCCACCTTGAATCCCCTCTTTCTCCCAAAATCTGTCAGTGCAAGTCAAGGCAACTTTAGTAGCACTGGCATAATGGAAGGAGCGCAAGGCATGAGCCTTTGCATGTGAAAGGGGAGGCTGGAATTTGATAAGTCGTGTGGCTTTGGTTGTAGCTGTGACAAGGACATAGTCAGCAGTCAGCCATTGCAAGGCCTTTTTATCCAGTTTGCGGAAAAACACCCTCACTTTCCAGTCTGAGCGAACAATCTTCTCTACTCTGCTGTTGAAGTGAATTATTCCACGCAGTTCTTGGATGAAGGCATTTGGGAGCTGGTCAAATCCACCTGTGATTTCTTCAAAACTGAAGTAGTTGAGTTGTTGGGGGGAAAAGGGAAGACGAAAACAATGAATGTATTCCTATGACATTTGTATTTCAAAAGTAGTATAAAAACACTGTTTATTTCAGTTACCTCAATTAAACGGGGACATTGAAGATACCATACACTATATGCTATATTGTAGGATACATAAAACTCTAAGGGATACATTTCTGAAGAGATGTTTAAAACTAGTAGCATACTAAAATAATCTGGAGAAAATCACATATTTGCTATCTAATACTGAAAAGTCTATTAAGTTTAATACTGCCAGATTCGTGACAAAAGCAGCTAACCTTAGATTAGATTTCAAGGCTAATGTCTTGTTTGGGAATCTGTGATAGATATATTGATACTAATTTGAATGGATTATGTAACATTGTGATGTGCTTAATGTTAAACAATTTTATAATTTTCGTTTAAACATTTATAGAGCCAACTGTGTTTTTAAAAGTTTGAAAAGTTTTTAATAATTTTTGTAAGATTGTAATTTAATGGCTATAACCTGTGTATGGTTTACATGGCCAAGCCGGGATTCAAACCCTGGTCTCCAGAGTTGTAGTCCAGTGCTCCAACCACTGCACTATGCTGGAACAAGGTTTTTATAAACTCCCATAGGCACTGTCTAATCTGTACTCACATACAGAAATAATAGAACTAGAATTATTCATCAGTTCTCTTCCTTCTCAGTTGTTGAAAATATCAGTTCAAAAATCACAGTGAAACAGGTAGAAATGTTAAGATAATTTTAAGAAAACATCTTGAAGTGCAAATTTTCATGTGGAATTTTCAGGTTAATGCAGTGATAAGCAGGGCAGAGTGCAGACACATCTGTCATATGTGAAGATGTGCAGGAGTGAATTCACTTGCAAGCTCAGTGTAAGAAGTAAC
>NW_024811296.1:0-2779 GCF_019175285.1 Sceloporus undulatus | reverse complement strand
CAAGTTGGGCAAGTCTAATCAAGATCACACAGTAATTACTATTGTGGAGTATAAAATCCACCTCTGCCAAAATTCTCGTTAGATTTTTAGTATTCCATATTACTAGAAATCAGAAGCTTCAGATGATGCTACATTTTTCTTACAATGTTGTCTTTGTTTATAAGCTACTTATAGTATTTAAGGGTTTGTATCCTACCTGTATTATACATGCATATTACGTCTCTTAATACAGAAAATTCATTATCACCCTTTAATATTCCTCTTTATTTTCCAGCATACAACCAAGGTGAAACCAAAGTCACAAAAGAACA
Source organism: Sceloporus undulatus (assembly GCF_019175285.1). Classification (NCBI taxonomy): domain Eukaryota; kingdom Metazoa; phylum Chordata; class Lepidosauria; order Squamata; family Phrynosomatidae; genus Sceloporus; species Sceloporus undulatus. Next base: position 2,468 of record NW_024811296.1, on the reverse strand, counting down.
GTAAATGCCTAGGGTTTTTGTTTGTTTGTTTGTCTAATTCCTCTTCTTTCTTGAATGCTACAATTAGAATCTTTTCCCTTCATCAGTCTTCATATGTTTAATACCAGCAGATGTGTCCAACTTGTAAGGGCTAGAAACTCCCAACCTCACCCTGGTGCTCTCTCAAATATCCATCTGCTCTTTCTCTCCCACCCTTCTTTATCTTTTTTACTGGTCTTTCCATCCAGCCTAGTGCCCATTCAGCATTTCTTTCAGCCTACTCTCCTCACACTTTTTTTTCTGGCACCAAAAACTTTCATCTTCCCTCCACTTTGAAGAGTGTTGGGCATGCTGGAAGCTGTCTTCAAACCCTGTGGAAAAATTAATATCCCAGCTCTGCCTTTGGCTTTCTGTCATGTGAAGCTTTGGACTCTACCACCCAACCCCTGTTCTTAAGGTAATTGCACTAATTAATGTAAGCACTACATACCAGTATGGGAGCATTCCTTATTGCATGTCCCACATGTCTCTTCAATAGTGCAACTGTGCTGTTACTGATCCCTCATGATCTCTTCCACCCTCATCCCTAGCCCCATCTCCTGCCCAATGCCCTACCCAGCATGCCTATAGTGTGTGTGTGTGTGTGTGTGTGTTTATTTTTAATGCAGTTTTGGAGTTATGCTAACATGGTTTAACCAACACCACAACAAAAGAAATAAAAGAAAGTTGTTTTTTTATTTTAAAAAAGCTATTCTGAAATAGCAAGGTGGGGATGGGAGGAGCTGATACTGTGTAACTTACCACACCTGAAGCCCCTTTTATAGGGCAGCTGATGGTAGATGGGACTACTGCCAAAATGCTTCAGAACACTTTAAAATGCTCCAAATGAGGCACTAACTAGGCACAGGACAACTAATTTTTGTGACTTCACAGATGACCACTCAAAGAAGTGTAGTTACAGGTATGCAATCTGTCCTTACCACACCTGAAGTTATACCAATATGATTGGTAGCTTATTGATGGATTTCTCCCATCAATGGCAAGGTGTGGGTTTCTCCAGTTCAGGAGAAACAGAAAGAAACTTCAGAGGTAGATGTCTATGTTATGATGATCATCATCATTTTAAATAATTCCCCTTCACCCCAAGGATGCCTCACTGTGCTCATCAGCATCCACTTCCTCTCTATCTGCATTATACCAGCAACCTGTGCCAGGATAAGTACCAATTAGTCATGCCAGCTACTAGTGATAAAAGTCACACTTTGTGTTTGAAATAATAGCAGTGTCTTAAGGGGAAAAAAGATGTGACAATCCTGATTCAGTCTAAAAGAGTTGAAAGCACAAGGCTTTTAAATCAGACATGTAAAAGTGAAGCCCTAGATGGACAAACCTCTTGGTCTCATTCTTCCTCATGCGTTCAGATTTCATAAGTTCTTCTTCTTTTTATATTCAGTATAAATAAATTTGCAAATTTTGGTTAATTCTTCTCTGGCATCTGCTGAACTGAAATTCGCACCCAGGAAAGTACATGAGGAGCATGATTATCCTGCATTATGCCCTCTTGCCAACTTCAACAGTTCTTTTCCCATTTCCTCTCACATCCTATACACATGCCATTATTGCAGAAAACACTTTGAAGTCCTTTGCATGTGAATTAGTACTGCATCATTTTAATGCTTGGACTTGTTTTGGAGGAGAATCTGGGCAATCAGATAAGAGACACTGCCAAGCAGTATGTTACCAGTTTAAAGGTGCCAAGAGCTTAACCACTTTTAGCATTCCTAAATATTCCACGTTGGGATTTTCAACAACCGTTTAGTTGCTGTTGTGTAGAAAAGAACAATTTTGCCTGCTCTGTGCTGTAGGAATGTTGATCTAGTGAAATGCACTTTCATGATTTCTCTTTTTGTTTGCTGATGAGTTTGGAATATTCTCAGGGCTTTTGCAGACAAGCTCCCTAGTGCATTTATACTGTGATTACTGCTGGAGCAAACAGAAGTCTTTTTTCCTGATCTTCCTAGCAGAAAATTAAACAATGTCACAATTCAGAATGGTTATAGAGTGACATTTTCCCAACAGACTTTGCCAAAATATAATAATTTAGCAAATCGGGAATGCATTTTCAGAATAGTGTTCCAAATTAGAGGCCATATTTTTCACAATTTGTATAAAATGACTTTCTAAATAACTAATTGTGTTTCCTTTTAGATAGCTATGGAAACATACATCAATGACAAAATGGCACACTGGTTGATCAAAAAGTTGCAAACAATTCGTTTATTGCTTCTAATTTTTAACAGCTAGGAGTGGAAAAATATTTGTAAACATTAAAATTTCAGATGGAAAAAAATCCTGAGTGTTGGGAAACCTTGATGAAGAGAGTCCTGAACAGATGAGTATCATAATGGTCCTAGTCTTATTCTGCACAAACACAAAAATAAACATGCAGGTTTTTGTGCAGAAAATAGCATTTTGTGCATATAGATGTG
>NW_024811295.1:0-2779 GCF_019175285.1 Sceloporus undulatus | reverse complement strand
GACGTGTTGGCCATATCTGTTTATCCACGCTACTATATTGAATAATATTGTGAACCCGCCATATATTAAAGGGGGTTTGTTACAGGAATTGGCGGAAAGTGGAGTGGGATAATAGAAGTCCCAAGCGCCTGCCACAGAAGAGAGATTAGCCATTACAGGGGGCCGCCATTGCTACGTCACCACTGCGCTGCCTCCAAACGAGGTGGCACAGTTGTGACGTACTGGCGCCGCGCCAGGTCGCAGAGAGCGCCCTTTCCACGGCACCAGAAGGAGCTCCGAAATGGAGTTCCTTCTGGGATTTGCATCGCTGGCGCAGCCTTTGGATGGCTGCACCAGCAACACAAGGCAGAAAGGGGCCGAGTGACCCCTTTCTGCTTGTCCCTGCCACCGTTGGGTGCCCTTGGGACATGAAGCCCCATGGACACCCCTTTCCAGGCCACGGGGAAGCGGCCTTTTGCTGCTTCCCTGCGGCCTGGAAAGCGGCGGATCGGGGCCCCAGAGGCTACCGTTCTGGCAGCTGAGGCCCCAATCCGGCGGGGAAAGGAGTGCCTACAGGCGTCTGTAACATGCCTGAGTTTGCAAAGCTAGTTTCTTTTTTAAACGCAACTAATTACAGTTATGGTATAGTTCCAAGGCTCTACTGCTCCAGACAGTATGTCCAGTTCAAAAAGTAGCACTTGCAAGCTCTGGAACATGAAGGCCAACTACTTGTTTCCTAACTTCTGGAGTGTGAACATCTCAGCTCCTGTATGAGAATACATTCTTTCTGATCTTGAACAATTCAAGAGCATTTTTGAAGTGAAACTTCTTTTTCACGATCTATGTGACACATTCACAAATGTGTCAGTCTGTATCTGCATGGTCACTTTCTTGGAATCTTCCAGAGCTGCCATGTCCTTTTGGTGGTACCATCCCTTCTACTGCACATATTTATGGCTTCTTTCCACCTAATTGCCCCAGTTCCTTTTTGTCTGCCACATTGACAGCATCACTGGGAATGCACTCTTCAGAGTGAACTATTGTTGAGTTTTTCTTCCTTTTCTCTCCATTTGACCTTTGGCTTTTCTTCTTTATTTTTTCTTATTTCATTCCATTGTCTCCTTTCCCATTTTGACATACTCTTCTTCTTACCTGCCCTTGAATTTTGAGCCCTTTCAAAGAAACAAAAGCAAAATACCCTCAAATATGGCCAGAAAATCCCTCACATTGCCTTTTGTGCTTTGGGGAAGCCCATTTCATTCATAAGCGTCTGTACTGCTGAGATTTTACTCCATAACTGCATTAGCATTGAGCTGCATGCCTTAAAGCCTTATTCTGAAAACTGGATGTCATGGTAAGGAAAGCCTACTCTACAACTTCTCTATCCTTTCACATCTCTAATGATAAAGCGTGTATGGATACTAACCAATAGTACCTTTGGGACAAGGTAGCACTATTTCCTGATCAACTTCTTGAAGTGGATAAGAAGTCATCCCAGCTCCTTCATTCAGGGGGGATATCATTCAGGGGGAAATCAAAACATCCCATCATGCTGCTGATTGTGTAGCCAAGTCATTGGGGGCAGATATGTGACACCACTTCTGGTTTTGTTCTTCTAGCCTTATGTCAGATGCAAAGGCCTCAGTAAAAGACCTCCGCTTTAATGAGCTGGGTGTATCTGTGGATGATAATCTGGAACATATGCAAAAGATGAATTCAACAGCCAAAAATATACAATCCAAATCAAGTCATCTTCTTCCACATCTAAATTCAAGAAGTCTGTCTATTGACAATCATTCATGCTATGACTTCCTAAATCTTCACCTAGGAGACAATCCAAATCTCAGGCTTCTTCACTATCTAAGAAATCTTATTGCTCTGTGAAATATCATTCATCTTTTAAACTTTTTCATCAATATGCCTGGCAAGAGATTACATCTGTTTTGTGGGTGGTAAACACTGTGGATTGTGGATATGCAGTGTAATGTAAAACTTTTTCACCCACGGGACGCTTAATCATCACTGTCCCATTTCTGTCCTTACTGGCAGTGATATCAGCTCTGGTCAGCAAGGCCACCATTGAGTCAATTCTAAGGTCTCAACAGGTTCTTTTCATGGTACTTTACTGTGATGAAGAAAAATGGGGAGCGGCACCCATGCTTAGATCTTCACAAACTAAATGTGTACACTAATCCTAGGAAATTTTGTATGGTGATTTCACTCTTAGTCATCTTCTTGCTGCAAAGGTGTCAGTGGTTTACCACAACTAATCTCTGAGACACTTTATAAAGCGATTCAGCAGTTTATATCTTTATTTCCTTTGGTTTGCTCTTGGGACCAAGTACTATCACTTCTGAGTCCTCTCATTCAGGCTTGTGACTACTGTGAGGATATTAACCAGATGCATAGGGGTGGTGGTAGCCTGGCTTTGGAAAAACACGGAGTTTAGGGGGGAAAAGAAGCTAAAAAAACTGTAATTTTATTGGTACAATGTGTTAAAAACTAATCAGAAGCTAAAACCAGCTGTGAGGCTTATTCTGGACTGAAAGTCACACTTTGAAAGTTAATACACAGAACTGGGCTTGGAAACTGCAATTCCCAAAATAATACAGAACTATGACAATTCCTCTGCGTCTTACACCATGTATGGAAACAAATAAACACAATATTAATATAGTTTACAGAGTGCACAGACAGAGGCTTGGTTGAAAAGGGATGTACAGTATGCCCAAAACTGATAAAAGTAAAAAGTATCAAAGAAAGACCAAACGCGTTTCGACAATTGTCTTCATCAGTGGTC
>NW_024811294.1:938-2779 GCF_019175285.1 Sceloporus undulatus | reverse complement strand
AAGGGGCAGTCTCCTTATCTGAATTTTCTTCAAAATATCTTTTAATTATTATAAATATTTTTTTTAATGAAAAAATGCTGAGGAGTCGAGAAAAGAAAAACAGGAAGAAAAATGTTGACTTTGGACACTGGCCTTTGCTAAATGCTAAATACAGGGATGAAAAACATAAACAGATATTTCTTTTGTAATATGTGACGTGCACTAGCAGAACACTTTAATGATATGGTGAAATATGTCTGTTTAGTGATGCATAGCCTCTGTAGATACTCAGCACAGGCCGTACAAGGATGTAGATGGGAAGACAGACAAGGAAAATACTAAGGGGCCATCTGTTTTCTCCTGACTTGGCCATATGTATCCCTGAGTGTGAGAGCCATCTCTGAAACAGTAACTTGAACAGCACCAAGGCAGGCTCACACAGGGTCTACATGTAGTGGTTGTTGGCACTATCCTGAATAAATGCTTAGTGCAGACTAACTGAAGAACCCTATTTTCAAAAGGTATACCATATTCAGTATATGAACTTCTGGGCAAATGGTGTAGCTATCTTGCTGAAGTTAACTATGCAGGTCTCAATTTGATCAGTGCCTGGATGGAAAGCTACCCAGTACAGTAGAAAGACAGGATGTAAATATGCTAAATAAATATTTACTAATCTCTTTACATTTTTGTTCCCCTATTGAATTCTAGATTTAATTCTTATGTCACTCACTTCCAATAGAAGGAGCTTCAGTTTCGTCATTTTTATTGGTGAGAATGACTTCTTGAATGTGAAGAACATTGGGGTTTTTCCCCAAATTACTTCCTATTGCTCAAAGAACAATTAAAATAATTAGGTTAATGGTATGTTATAATCAAAACAAGAAGACAGCCTATTTCTGTTGCCAAAATTTGTTCAGCAAGTTATATTGATGCAAGTTCTTCATTAGTTAAAAGAGTAAAGTTTATTGAATCCCTAATTTTTTAGAAATTTCATCAGGAAAGGACAAGAAAATGAAGTGTGTATTCAAATTTGATAGCTTTCCAGTTACATTTCAACAGCAGCAGTCTGGGCAGGCTTGGAAAAGTTAGCATGTTAAAATTTATTACAGAAACGTAGTGGGGTTTTGTTCACACTTTGTTTCACTTTGATCTATTCCCCAGTGCCAATTGGGTGATTTCTCGTGATTTCTAAGTGGCAGTTTACACTGAGCTCCAAATGGAGCATACTGCAATGCCTCCCTCCCAAAAGTTTAAACACAAATATCAAGTAAGCAAGGACCTGGACTTATTGGCAATGAAATGTGAGGTGCTTTGAAAACTTAAATGAACATTCTGTGAACACTACAGTCCCTAGTGTTAACAGAATGCTCATTTAAGACTTCAAAGCACCTCATATTTCAATGCCAATAAGCCTAGGTCCCTGCTTACTTGAGATCTGCATTTCCACTTTTGGAAGGGAGGCATTGCAGAGTGCTCCATTTGGGGCTCAGAGTAAACTGTTCAAGCAACCAGAAATCCTATAAGCAATATGGAAAGGAGAAATATGTGCTGACAATTCAACAGTGGTGTGTTGCATTGCCTGGGGGATGAGTCCCTGGAAGATTTTAGTGCCACTATCCAACCACTTTTTCCAAAGGACCCCACACCTACAAAATGCTAAGATGTCACAACACAGTCATGAGCTGAGGATGACTACCAGCTACCAACAAACAAACTTCACTCCAGATTTTGGGTTTACTGTCTCTTCCACAGCAATCTTCCTGGTTTTCTTCTTGTGGACTATGACTAATACATGCTTCCTCTTCACTAATATCTTGATTTGGTGTGGCATGAATGGCATTGGATAGGATGGTTTTTTA
>NW_024811293.1:1793-2779 GCF_019175285.1 Sceloporus undulatus | reverse complement strand
AAAGACCTGGGCCCTTTGGATGGTGACCAACCCCAGTCCCAAGAGGCTGAGGAGGTCCTTCTCCTGACTGGGGCCCTCCTCCTCCTCCTTCTGCTCAGCCTCAACCAGGGCCCAGTCCCTGCCTCTCAAGGCCTCCTTCTCAGCCTGGCCAACTGCCATTTTCTGCCCTTTTTATACCATCAGGGACTGCCTGAAGAACCTCAGGGAGCAGGTGCCTCAGGGCCGCTCCCTCCGCATGGAGGAGGAAAAGAAGTCCCTCCAGAGGCCTCCCCAGCCAGGCAGCCTCTCCTCCTCCTCTTCCCTTTGGGGCACCCTCCTCCTTCTCTCTGTCCCCGGAGGCTGATGATGATGATGCCAGGGCCAAGGGACCGGCCAAGGGACCCTCTGTCCCTCCCTTGGGGCCTCGTTTCTGCAGCCGCTTTGGTGGAGGGATACTGGGGGAGCCATGCCCTTGGAGGCAGGCAGGCAGGCAGAGAGGGAGAGCAGGGCCATTGGCCTTGAGAGAGAGAGAGAGAGAGAGAGAAATTGTGTGTATATACACACACACACATCAAAAACCTCAGTTTTAATCTTTCTTTATGTGTATATATACGTGTGTGTGTGTTTGTGAAAAGAGAGATTTAATAATAATAATATGTTTTATTTATAGACCGCTATTCCGCAATGATCATAGCGGTGTACAGTAAAAATTGTAATATAATACAAAATACACAGTGACAGTTAAAGGAGGGAGAAGTCTCATCCTTCAGGCAGTCCCTGATGGAGCTGGGTCTGCCTGATCGCTCCCTCTGAGGCCAAGATGACAGTTGAGGAGGGAGGGGCCTCTTCCTTCAGGCAGTCCCCGATGTTGCTGGGTCTGCCTGATCGCTCTCTCTGAGGCCAAGATGCCAGTTGAGGAGGGAAGGGGCCTCTTCCTTCAGGCAGGCCCTGATGGAGCTGGGTCTGCCTGATCGCTCCCTCTGAGGCCAAGATGACAGTTGAGGAGG
>NW_024811293.1:0-1693 GCF_019175285.1 Sceloporus undulatus | reverse complement strand
GATGTTGCTGGGTCTGCCTGATCGCTCCCTCTGAGGCCAAGATGCCAGTTGAGGAGGGAAGGGGCCTCTTCCTTCAGGCAGGCCCTGATGGAGCTGGGTCTGCCTGATCGCTCCCTCTGAGGCCAAGATGACAGTTGAGGAGGGAGGGGCCTCTTCCTTCAGGCAGTCCCTTATGTTGCTGGGTCTGCCTGATCACTCCCTCTGAGGCCATTTAAAAGGCAGTTCTGTTTGTTGGTCCCACAAAACCCACAAAGAGGAACATTAATGTGTGTGTGTGTGTGTGTGTGTGTGTGTCTACCTAAAGAGAGGGATAGAGCAATTTAAAAGGTAGTTGTGTTGTTTGTTGGTCCCACATAGCCCAGAAAGAGGATCATGGACAGGGATTCAGGAGACATTCATCAAGTTGTGGGTGGGAAGCCAGAATATGCACAAAGACAAAAAGCTTCCCAGTGTGTGGTTTTCTTCCTTTGCCATTCCTAGACCCATCCCTGACCCCTTTCCTAAATATCTGTTTTGGTTCATGTCTCCTTTTGAAAAAATAATAATGTTATAACCTACATACAATAGTATTTAAAAATATATTTTACATAATATTCCACATACAATATGTAATAAATCACATTAATTATCCATTCTTTGCTACCTTATCTAAATCTTAATGATATTAAACCATTTAATATTAACTAATCCAGTAATTTAAAAAACACATAAAATTATTGTTAATATCTTTATTCTTCTTACTGACTTCTTTTCATCATACATTCTTCATAATTCCACAAAGGTATAGTACTATTAAGTTATCACTAATTCATTTTTTCCTTCCCCAAGTATTCCCCATCACCAGAGCTTAATGTCTTCATATTACTCTACCTCCAAAATTGTAACTCTTCCTGCGGAGGTAAAACACCTTCCCCTAAAACCTTGTGTACAAATATTTTTCGTATTGCTTCAAAATAATTTCTCTTGATTATTCCTTTTTTTAACCTTAATTCCACATGTTAACTTATCATTAATTGCCATTTGCCATATTTCTTTATACCAATGTTGTATTTGCATATCTCCCAGGGCTTTCCACTTTTTTGCTATACAGTGGGACCTGTTATCCTCTGGGGTTTAGTTAAAGCAGGGGTAGGCAACCTTTTTGAGCCGGGGGCCGGCTTGCTGTCCCGCAGACAACTGGGGGGGCCGAAGCCGGGGGGTGGAGCTTCCACCCTCTGGGAGTGGAGCCGCACACGGGGGTGGAGCTTCCATCCTCTGGGGCGGAGCTGCATGCCAGGGCAGAGCTTCCACTATCTGGGGGCGGAGCCACATGTCGGGGGCGGAGTTTCCACCCTCCAGGGGCGGAGCCACATAATAATAACAATATTTGCAAGAAGTGACTAGGCAAGGCCACAAAACAGCAAAAAATGCATCACACTGTCTCAACCCAGAAAAGAGCAAGCAAGTCCATGTGGGGGGATTTTGCAAAGAGAATACCAAAGGACAAGCATAATGATAGCAAGATTTGCAAGCATGGAAGCTACTAGGCAAGGCCACAAAACAGCAAAAAAATGCATGCCACTGTCTCAAACCACTCTCTTTCCCTTCCTCCCTCCCTCTCCCTCCCTCCCTCCCACCCTCTCTCTCTCTGTCTCTCTCTCTTCTCCCCTCCCTCCCTCCCTCTCCTCTCCCTCCCACCCTTTCTCTCTCTCTC
>NW_024811292.1:566-2779 GCF_019175285.1 Sceloporus undulatus | reverse complement strand
AATGAAGTAATACAGAAGAATTGAAATAAGAGTTAGACTGAAGACTAGTATATTAGTACTAATAATAGTACAGGCTGTAGCCATGTTAAAGAGAGAGTGTGGCATAGTGGTTTGTGTAATGGACTACGACTCTGGAGACCAGGGTTTGATTACTTGTTCAGCCATAAAACCCACTGGATGACCTTGGACAAGTCACACTTTCTCAGCCTCAGAAGAAGGCAATGGCAAATCTCTTCTGAACAAATTTTGCCAAGAAAACCCCATGATAGGTTTGCCTTAGGGTCACAATAAGTCAAAATGACTTGAAGGCACAACAGCCATGTCAAAAAGATAGTTTCAATGTCATTCTAAGCATGAGACGATAGCTGTACCATCCAATGTGGAGAGGGAAGGTTTAATCCACAAGCTATGGATATTTTATTTTAGGAGGAATGGGTTAACATTTATCTCTAGACTCCATCACTTTTCAGAAGAGATTTTGTAATGTAAAGGAGGAAATGTCATTTGAAAAATGGTTGGAAAATCTTAGTCACAAAATGATAGCCTTGTCTGACAATGGCAGCAGATTTTCATTTTTTTAACAAAGCTTCAACCAGTTCTGTTGATCAGTAAAGATATCCTTAGAGTCACAGAATAAACATTCTCTTATCAATGGTTCATGAGACCAATGGAACATTTTCTTTTTTTAAAAAAAAGAACGTCACACTAACTGTAACCAAAGTTTGAATGTAAACATGAGGACTATGTTGTAAAGTATCATAGGCAGTACGAAGCCAATTGTAGACTGGGAACAACTTGGTGTGTTCAGAAAAAAATCAAGAGAGAGAAACTACTATTTAATATTATTGTTATTGACATGGTTGTTATTGTTTTGGAAATATGCCTCCCACGTGCCATCTCTGCAATGAAAAGGAATTGATTAATAGCAGCCTGAACTTTGCATACATCTCATTTTAAGGAGAGGCAAGCAATTTCTTCGGCAACCGGAATAAACACTCAAACCGTGGAGGATATTGTGGTGAGTATACAACCAACTTAATCTTGACCAATAGGAGGATTGTTTAATTTTTAAAAAATGTTAAGGATATCTGGAAAGACTCATCTATATCTGTAATCAACATTTTAATAAATCCTCTGTACAAAATCTTCTCCAGACAAGAACATCAGATTCGGTGGCAGATTCACTATAACAGGACATTTTTCTTCCCAGCCAGTTTCACACAGCATTAGACACAGCATTCTAAAAGAGACCCTTTAGGACCTATTGATAGAGTTCTGTAAAAGGTATGGCTTCTTCTTATGTACTTTGTTACACAGCTCTGGGGAGAAAAAGGTTATTGGACAGATAATAGATAATAAATTTGTTCTTGATTGTGTAGTAAGTGAAGACTTGCATGTAATTATTTCTGCCTATATATATTGATTACTTGTTCAGCCATAAAACCCACTGGATGACCTTGGACATGTCACACTTTCTCAGCCTCAGAAGAAGGCAATGGCAAATCTCTTCTGAACAAATTTTGCCAAGAAAACCCCATGATAGGTTTGCCTAAGGGTCACGATAAATCAAAATGACTTGAAGGCACAACAGCCAGCCTAGTGGGACTTTTTGTTCTCACCCGATGTCACAGTTAGGGATGGTTCGCAAACTGATGCTTTCTTTTGTTTTCTCAGTGCTCTGTTTCTCAACTTTGGATGTCTGCTGAATGTAGTGAGTTATTTCCATTGGCAGTCATTATGTCTCTGGTGATGCTGAAGTGATAGAAAAGCCACATCTGAGATGTTTGATTTGTGATGCCCCATTTACATGTCCAGCCACTATTTCATGCAGTCATCAAGTGATGTGCATGCATGTTTGAAACCAGCCTTGTTGGGGATATATTTTTTTAAAAAACCACAGCTGGAAAATATCTGGCACATTCTTTAAAAATGAGTTTTCATAGCTCCAGAATGCATGGAGCAAAATGGTCAACATACATATGGTAATATATTTTTATGGATTAAAAACACAATTCTGTCCTTGTGTACTTGGTCAGAAGTAAGTCCCATTGTGTTCAGTGTTGCTTATCCACAGGTAAAACAGCACAGAGGCCCCTGAATGATGCTAGGGGTAGCATTCCAATAGCAGCATTAGAAATAGGAAATAGACATTCTGATATATCCCTTTACTATATGTACATTGGGCCCTTGGTATCTGCTGGGGCTTGGTTCCA
>NW_024811292.1:0-466 GCF_019175285.1 Sceloporus undulatus | reverse complement strand
GTTGCTTATCCACAGGTAAAACAGCACAGAGGCCCCTGAATGATGCTGGGGGTAGCATTCCAACAGCAGCATTAGAAATAGGAAATAGAAATTCTGACATATCTCTGTACTATATGTACATTGGGCCCTTGGTATCTGCTGGGGCTTGGTTCCAGGATCCCCCATGAATTCCAAAATCCAATGATGTTTAACTCCCATCATATACAATAGTGTAGTAAAATTGTATCCCTTATTTAAAATAGCAAACACAAGGTTTGCTCTGCAATTTATACATATATTTAAACTATTTTCAAGCTGTGGCTGGTTGAATCTGTGGATAAAGAATCAGTAGATATGGAAGACTGACTGTAACTGCATTCAGGAAGAGGCATAACAAATGTTTGTGCCCACAGAAGAGAGGAGCTCAAGTCAGGTGGTCTGGGTTTGCCCCATTTTCATCAAGAGGCACACACCCCAATATTGTGCC
>NW_024811291.1:0-2779 GCF_019175285.1 Sceloporus undulatus | reverse complement strand
TGGAGGCCCCCGCGGCCGGAGCTCCGACCGCGGAGGCGCCTCAAAGGCCTCACTGGGGCCCGGGAGGGAGCGTCTCCGTGGCTGGAGCTCCAACCGCGGAGAGCCTTCCCAGGCCTCAGCAAGGCCTTGGAGTCGCCGTGGGGGCCGCGGGGGCTGCGGTGGGCGGGGCCGTCCCGGTTTGGGCGCCAAACCGGACCGGGACCGGGACGGCACCGCCCAAACCGGGACTGTCCCGCCGGGGGGTGGGATATGGCAACCCTAGGTCAGACTCAAAATGGGATGTAATTACTCATAGGAAGACTGTTGGCTTTTCTTTGTCTCTGTACTGTGATTTAGTCATCCTTCCCTCAAATACACCCTTCTGTTTATGTGATGTGCTCCTTAGGATAGTTGCAATGCCAGTGTTCACACATGGCTAAACATCTTCACTGTAGTTCCACTTATGGAGTCCCTTAAGCCAATCTTTCTAACAGCCTGTCTCCCCACATCTATAACACGAGAATCATGGTGGTTGTTCCTCATAGGGCTTCAGGGAGATGAACATGATAAAGATAATAAAGTGCTCTGCAACATATTTTAATGATATTTAACAGTCATTTAAAGACACATAGGTTCCACCTCATCATTAGGAGGAACTTACTGACAGTAAGGAACACACTCCCTCAGAGTATGGTGGAGTCTCCTTCTTTGGATGTCTTTAAGCAGAGGCTGGATGGCCATCTGTCAGGGATGCTTTGATTGAGAGTTCCTGCATGGCAGGGGGTTGGACTGGATGGCCCTTGTGGTCTCTTCCAACTCTACAGTTCTATGATTCTATGATTCTGTTACTACAGGAAGTTGGCACCGGACTCCAAGAGCATAGCCACACACTGCAGAATTAAAACAGTTTGATACCACTTTAACTGCCACAACTCTATCTTACAGAACCCTGAGATTTGTAGTTTGGTGAGGTATTCACCCTGGTCTATCAGAGAGTTCTGGTGCCTCACAAAACTACAAATCCCAAGAATCCATAGGATAGAGTCATGGTAGTTAAAGTGGTGCAAAACTGCCTTAATTCTGCAGTGGTTATACCCCATGTCTCATTTTAAAAGCTTGGCCTGTAGGTGGACAGATGGGAATCATCCAGACATGGTACAGAATAGACGCGAAGTCTGTTTTTTTTAAAAAAAAATCCTAAAGAAAACTGTCAGTGTATCAGCACAGGAGCTAGTGTTGACAGTGTTAAGGAATCCAGAAACCTAGGCTTAGGTCAAGAGGGGAAAAGAGCAAGGGGAACATTTAGGTTTGGGGAGCTGAGTTCCTGTCAGGGTTAGGAAAACAGCCTCAGCAGCAAGGTTAAAAGTCCAGGATTTTCGGAAGCCTGAAAGGGCTAGTGTTAGAAACATAAAGGCTTTTGTTCCATGAAATGATCCACTCTGGCCCCTGAAGCAGGTTCTGTGGCTTAGTTCCCAAGGGTCATTAGTTAAGTCTACGGTGTTAATATGGAGGAGTGAAGGAGAGTGAAAAGGTTAAAGGGCAGGGAGGTAGACTAGATGTGCATGTAGAGAAAGGAGTCAGGAAAAAAGGTAAATGTATAGAGGGCTAGGAGGAAGAGGCAGCATGTGCATTTCAATGCTCAAATGCAAATAAGAGGTCCAGGACAGTGATATGTAGGTAATATTGACAGGTATGATCTGAATGAGCTAGCAAAATTAGTCACAGGCTTGGCCTGGGTTAGGCCTGTAGCCAAGGGTCCGTTTAGGGGAATTTTATTATTATTGTTATTAGCTCAAATATTGCAAGAGGAGGGCCTGCTACAACGGCCCTTGCAGAATCGACTCCCGATATGTATACGGAGTAGACCAGGGGATCCCAATAAATAGAGCTGAGACAGACTTCTAGAATTAATAACCAATTTATTTATAAGGGGAAAACACATACGATTCACTAGCATACACACACACACACACACACACACACACACACACACACAAGGCTCAGGAAAAGCATAGGTTAGCATGGAATAGGATTTTAGGCATCACTGGGGTGATACGTACCAGAATGTAGACTCCCTCCAGGAATCCAAATGGAATATGATGCTGATGGCATGAGGCTCAGCCATGGAATGACTGGCCAGGAGTCAGGAGCCAGGTCAGGGATCAAGGGAACAGAGCTTCCCCCTGAAATCCAGACTGGCCCAGTGAACAAGCAAATCTGATGATATTTATAGGCAAAATCTTGCTTCTGGCAAAGGTGCTTGATGGTGAGAACAAAGGTGTTTAATTACTTTCTTTTCACCTGGATGTCCCTGCCTGATTGTCTTAGTGGTCTTAAGCTGCTCGGACAACAGACCCTGGGAGGGGGTAAGAGCCTCAGGCAAGGCAAACATTTGCTCTTCCTGGTCCTATGATAATCCTCTTATGCGACTCCCTAGATATAATAATGTGGGTGCCCCTCAGGTGTGTGTGTGTACATGTCCTCATGCCTTGCTGGCAATGGTGGACAGGCTATTAGAGTTCATCTAAGGGTCATTAAGGGCTATCATTTATACCAAAATTTATATGGAGCAGCATGGGTAACAGGCCCTATAGGTCACAAAACACTCATCCTTAATAAGTTATCAGAAAACAGACACTTGGAGAACAAACAGGAGACAGAGACAATCTCACTTCCAGAATAAAGCATGGAGCAAAGAGAATATTTCACAGATGCCTTCCTTTTAGTCATTGATTTTAGGACTAGTGTGTTGAACAGTTGACTGTATGAAATATTCTGTAACTGGAAGGAGTGCTTTTGA
>NW_024811290.1:570-2779 GCF_019175285.1 Sceloporus undulatus | reverse complement strand
TAGTAACTTCCAGCTCTCGGATCCTATGTATTTCTGCACGGCCGAAGGAGGTTGGCATATATGACCCTTAGTAGTAACTTTCAGCTCTCGGATCCTATGTATTCCTGCACAGCCAAAGAGGGTTGGCCTATATGGCCCTTAGTAGTAACTTTCAGCTCTCGGATGCTATGTATTCCTGCACGGCCGAAAAGGGCCGCCCTATAGGACCCTTAGGGGCCGTATGTTGTGCAGGCCTGAAATAGACATCCGATTTGCCACAACTGCACTGATGGGTGTAATGAACTACTACTGCTGATGTAACCAAATTTTTAATTTTTATAAGAACAGTCATTCATCGCCAAAAACATAAATGGATGGATATTAACATCAGTGAAGACTTTTAAAGGACATGTTTGTTTACTAGTTTTCATCTTTGTTTACCACCCTTTCTGTTACAGAAACAGACTGGTCTGTTAAAATGGAGTTCCCGTTGTTGTTGTTATTATTATTAGGGGTCCTTCTCTTACGTGGGGGATCTGTTCTGGACCCCTGAGTAAGAGAAAAAGTGTGTATGCTGAAGCCCCATTGAAAACAATGGGGCGTGAGCTCACGGTGTGGTGCGGTGCACATGCCATGAGCACGCACGCCATCGCTTTCCCCCACGCGGCGCTCTATAGGCCTATCCCTGGTTTTCCACTCCACCAAATACATCCAAAGGAAAGCCTGGGAAAGCTCATGCTGCCAACTGCTTTCTTTCAGTCAGTCTCAAAAGATGCCACAAGATCTCCATCCATATGACTCACAGGGGTAGTAAATTCAAACAATCCACCAAACAGCGATGCAGAGTTTCATCCCAGGTCTCTTCAGGTCCGTTTGCATCAGTTATTCACACTAATGATGATTTGGAGCTTTAGAAAAAAACTCAGAAGGAAACCCACTATTGATTATCTGGATAAAGAGGGGGTTTTGGTAGCCCCAGCCCAACTTAATCTAGTGTGTTCAGGATGCGAGTGAACAATGGAGATTCAATTCAGATTCCTCCTGGATTATTTTCACAGTGTGAATAGCCCCAGAGTTTTTTTAAAAAGATCCGCATCATCGGTAGTGTGAATAATCGTTTTTTCTAACAGCCTTGTTAACCAGAAGTTGGATGGCCGTCAGTCGGGAGTGCTTTGTTCATGTCTTCCTGCATGGCAGGGGGTCGGACTAGATGTAATAATGGCCCTTGAGGTCTCTTCCAGCTCTATGCTTCTATGAGATTTGTTCAGGTTTGCCATGGCCCTCCCCCGAGGCTGAGAGAGTGTGACTTGTCCAAGGTCACCCACTGAATCCAAGGCCAAGGGGGTAAATGAACCCTGGTCTCCAGAGTCATAGGCCAACACTCAAACCACTATGACACTCAAAAAGCATGTAGAGAAAGCAGGACTGACTTCCCACTCTGCAGGCGTGCTTGCCTTCAACTGGCTGGGACTGGCATCGAAGTATTAGGATGGTGAGGCTCAGCTGCAAGCTTAGGTTTACTTCTCCTAGGAACAGGCACCTGGAGATTTCAGAAATAGTGGTATCTACACACATGCCTACCGAAATAATTATTTTATTTATGTGTCACCTTGTTTGTTATTGTTGCTGTGTGCCTTCAAAGTGTTTCTGACTTATGGCAACCCTAAGTCAAAGGTATCATGGGGTTTTCTTGACAAGATTTGTTCAGACTGGGTTTACCACAGCCATCCTCTGAGGCTGAGAGGAACCCAGTGGGTTTCCATGGCCAAGCTGGATTTGAATTCTGGCCACCAGCATCCTAGTCCAACCCTGAAACCCCCCATACCTTGAAATAATTATTTGATTTATGTGTCTCCTAGTAAGTAGGTAAATGGTTTATTGTGGTAATAGGCCAGTATATGATAGCTGATTACAATACGATTACAAACATCTGAACTTTAAAAAAACATAACAAAGTAAAACAAGGCAAAATTACTTGTTAAATCATAAAAAGACGGCAATTCCAAATTAGTATTTAGCTGACAGAGGTGGGGCCCTACTAACCTAAAAGGGACCGGCATTTCATTATTATACGAACCCTTACTTAATAACTCTGTGTCTCAATTCAGTGAAGGCATCCAAGGTGACTTACAAATGGCTCATGAAAAATATTCGGGTTGCCATGTAGGCCTTACACCAAAATACTGTGCTGAACTATGACTATAGTAAAGATTCTGTTCTAATACAATAA
>NW_024811290.1:0-470 GCF_019175285.1 Sceloporus undulatus | reverse complement strand
CCTAAGGACTGGAATGCAGCTTTGGTGCAGCTTCTGGACTCTTAGGACACATACATCATTTACTCCAAAGTGACCAGAAGCAGCTTTATTTTGGCCTGTCTGTATGGCACTAATGATAACTTTATTTGGCCAACCCAAATGCACATTGTACATGTAGCTGGCTTTCAAAGCTCCCCTGAATTCTTCATTAGACAAAGTTGTTGAAAATCATCCAGGAGAAAAATTGTTATAAATTGAAAATCTTAGTCACAGAAGTTCTAAGTACCATTTTAAAAAAATGCCATTTTGGGAATCTCTGCATGAGAGAAAGGAGAATGGAAAACTCTGTCCCTATTTAGATCCTCATTCAGCTGTGAAACTAGCTAGGTGGCCGTGGGCTTCACTGTTTGGCAACTTAACAGCCCTTTGCTGGTTGAAGGTGGAGGGCAAAGCACCGCTTTGAACTCCTTGGTGAAAAGATGGCATTAAAA
>NW_024811289.1:0-2780 GCF_019175285.1 Sceloporus undulatus | reverse complement strand
TAGTCCACTGGGCGCAGCCGTCTGAAGGCTGCGCCCAGCGGACTAAACGAGAAAGGGGCCAAGCAGCCCCTTTCTCTGCTCCCCGCCGCCGCGGGGTGTCCTTGGGGCTTGAAGCCCCAGGGACACCCCTTTTCTGGCTGCGGGGAAGCGGCCTTTTGCCGCTTCCCCGCAGCCCGAAAAGCGGCAGATCGGGGCCTCAGCGGCTGCCGGTGTACCCGCTGAAGCCCCGATACTCCGGGGAAAGGGGCGGGGCCAGACCGCCCCAAATTGGCGGTCTGTATCCCGCCACAATTTATTTAACATATGGGTGTAGAACTGCTGGCCTGGGATCCACTGAGACCTCAAATATCATCTTCAACCTCTCTGCTTTGCCCCTTGCATGATGATAATAATATTTTAAAGATGCTGTTGGAGTGAATGGGAAATATTTTTCAAGCCTATTGCTGTAGGTAGGGGAATATAATTTTTAATCAAAATTACAACTGGGAAGTGAGTGACTTAATGCTATTAGACTTGCCTGGAAACTGCCTGACAATTGACTTCAGTGGGAGTTCCTTTCCCCAGGCCTAATTAAAATAATAGGGTAGGGTCCCTCTGTTTATGTCTGGTGGATATGATAATGTCAGTGTTTATAAACTAGTGTTTGTGTGTTATGTTTGCTGATATATGGAACCAATGATATGTACATAGCTAGTTGTGAATGGATGTGGGTCCGTTTTTGTGTAAAAGTATACAATAAGTATATGAGTCATGTTTATGTGCATGACAGGAAAAGAATATGGGCCTATGCACTTTTTGCTGTGGTGTGGCCCCATCCAGTGTAGACAATGAAGGGTTATCCACCAGTGAATGTGGCCGTTAAGCTGGAATAGTGTCCACTCATAATTTAATGTCATGTCTCATTTAGCCCTGAGGCTAGAGCCTGTATATGAGAAAAGAACAGAGAGTGGTATCAGGGAAGGGGAGAGAAAAAAAAATAGTACCAAGCTTGTGGAGAACAAGCTGAGCTTCTCCAAACGGCTGCCAAGAAACTGGAATGTAATGCTGTGTTGGTTTGGGAGACTGATACTGATTAGTGGGTCCTGATTGTCAGTTGGCATTTATATCACTAGAAATAATAGTAACATCTACCACCCATAGTATGGATTGGCAGAATCACAGTCATGCTATGTGATTAGTGAGAAAGAACTGGCCTTGTGTTTTGCAGGTGTTTGCAAAGAAGCAACCTTGAAGAGGGTATGAATGAATGAATGAATGAAAATTTATTTCTAGACCGCTATTCCTTGCAGATCACAGCGATTTACAAAAAGCACCATCAGAAAACAATACAAAGTAACAACTCATAGCCCAACCATGCAAAAACCCACCCATGTAACATCAATGTACATCAATGCCAGTGGTTTTTGAGACATCTGATGCTGCTTTTGAAATTCTCTGACTCCCCACTCTGTTTATGTAAACTGTGTAAGTGAATAAACAAAAATTGGATCAGAATGGCATCATTTCATACATGCAAGGGGATCAGATCTAGTAGAAGGCCCAGTGCATAGAAGGCATAGAGACTATTTTAACAACCAACACACTCCTTGAATATCCGCTCCAGAGAAGAAAAATCTGTTGGAATAGCATAGGAAGTGGCACAGCAGTCTTCTAGCCACTGACTCTGAGCTAAATCCTCAGTTGGAGCCATATCCTTTCCATGAATGGAAGGCTGCCATCCTTCTCTCAGAGGGAGAGAAAAGACAGGCACAGCTCAACCATGCCTAGTCCCAAAAGCAATTGAAAGGTCCCCCCTCCAGCCCAGTTTTCACTGCTGTGACCTCAGAGATTAAAAAAAAAAAAAAGAACCATATCTACTAGACTTAATCCCCTCTGTCTATGTGTGGTGAGTATGGTAATTCCCTCTGTCACTGCCATTCCTTTTTTCTTCTCTTATTTAGATTGTAAGCCTGAGGATCAGGAACTGTCCAGTTAACAATTTGTAGACTGATCTGAGAGCCTTTGTAGCTGAAAATTGCAGTATAAATACTCAAAATGAATAAATAATAAATAAATAAATATATCACATAACCCTTTTGTACTCTGTCCCCAAAAGGGACATCCTCTGTAAAGCAGCCTGCTTTGACAATTCTTACTTTACAGGGAAGGAACAGAATTCATAGAATATCATATCCTATAGTTCTCTTCTAGATAAATATTTTAATGACCTTCTTTCTCTACTTGTTGTGTCCCCACATCTATTCTCACATGTGGCAACCCTATCATAGGGCAATGCTACTCAAAATGGTAGTACATGGACCAGCGCTGGTTATGAGCAACTAGATTCCAGTCTATAGTGAATTTCCAGATTAGAAAGAAACAGCTGTAGCCAATGGGCATAGATATAGTGCCCATCCCTGGCACATTTGAGGGGGATGACCTGCCAGTCTCTTACAATTCCCAGTTTAAGAACTGTTGTAGGATTTTCTTGGCAGGATTTATTCAAAGGTTTGCCTTTGCCTTTGTCTGAGGCTGAGAGATTGTGAGTTGCCCTAGGTCACCCAATAAGTTTCCATGGCTAAGTAGGGATTCAAGCCCTAGACTCCCAGAGTCCTGCTCTAGCATTCAAACCACTATATCACACTGGCTCAAATAAAGCATTACAACATTTTAAATACCCTTCAAATTATCTTATATTAGCATCAATTTTTCCATAAATAAATTTCCTCTGGACTTCATCTCTATATCTATATTCTGAGGGCTGAAACAGACGGCCCTAAAGGGGTGGCATCAAGCCGCCC
>NW_024811288.1:1060-2780 GCF_019175285.1 Sceloporus undulatus | reverse complement strand
GAAACAAGACTCAACCAGCAAAATCACCAGAAAAACTAACACCCTGATCAAAAACTCCTCAATTCAGCCAACCACAAGACAAAGTTTGTGCAAATCTGAGGCTCTCCCACCAAGACGCTATGGACTTCCCAAGATCCACAAGGATTCCATTCCACTCCAACCCATAGTGAGTGCTATTGGATCCCCCACATAAGACTTTGCCAAGTTTCTGGGCACACAATTACAAACTCATATAGGGCAGACCCCTCACTACATCAAGGGCTCAACTCACTTCATAGGAAAAATCAAGACCCTGGAACTAAAACTTGGAGACATTTTAATCAGCTTTGATGTGGTCTCCCTGTTCTCCAAAGTCCCCATAATGGACACCATGACACTCATCCAACAGATTTTTCCAGAAGACATCACAGCCCTGTTCAAACATTGCCTCACCACAAGCTATTTCCAGTGGCTCAATGGATTCTACGAACAGAGAGATGGGGTAGCAATGGGAAGTCCTCTAAGCCCAGTGATAGCAAACTTTTACATGGAACACTTTGACAAGCAAGCTCTGGAAACAGCACTGAAAAAGCCCACAACTTGATTCCGATACGTGGATGACACTTTTACCATTTGGAGCAATGGAGAAGATCTGGCTGTGTTCCTGAACCATCTGAACAACATCCACCCCAACATCCAATTCACTATGGAAAAAGAAAAGGAAGGAACACTGCCTTTTTTGGATGTCCTAGTCATCCGCAAACCGAACCTACATTTGGGTCACACAGTATACCGAAAACTCACCCATACAGACAGATACTTGCACAAGAACTCCAACCATCACCCAGGACAAAAAAGAAGCACAATCAAAACACTGGTAGACAGAGCAAAACGCACCTGCAAACCCCACTTCTTGGAAGATGAACTAAAGCACCTGGACCAGGCTCTACAGGCCAATGGTTATTCCAGCTCAGACATCAGAAGGACTGCCAGGCCAAGGAAAACCCAGAAAAGTAAAGACAAGCAGCCACCCAAAAGGGAAGGTATTTTTACCATACATCTAATGTCTTTGCTCTGGAATACAGAGAAATTTGTGCTATAAAGACATCTTTTCCCCATCTCAGGGCCATGAGGTGAGCAGAAACACACTTGATCAGGCAAACCTTAATTAAAAGGGGCAAAAAAAAAAAAGGGTCCATCAACCAACTAGTCCCTGCTATGGTTAATAGTCAAAATATGAAGAACACAGACACAGCTTGCCTTTTTTTCAGGTGTCTGGAACATAGTATGAGTTTGTTTTTTCCATACATATTTATTCTTGTAAAATCCTATAAAATTACCTAATATACTTGAGAAATATCACAAACAACACACATTTAAATTAAAATGGCTTCCACTCTATCATATGAATATCTTTGCTAATATAAAAGACTTCCCAATCAAGGCCATATAAATAATACATACTAAAACTATTTTTTCTTTTATCATTATGATATTTATATTAAAATTTTGATTTCTCCCTATTTTCATTAATTATTCGACTACCTTCTTCATCTTTTTTTCTTCTCTTACCTATTTGTATTTATATTTTCTTAAAGGAGATATACAACCATCCACATGCATAGTTATTACATTTGTATGCCTCAGGTCTGGCAAAGCCCCTCAGAGAGGAGCAGGTGCCATGGGCCGCCTCCTCCTCCTCCTCCCTACGAAGATTCGCTAGACATGGTGTCCTTCGGAA
>NW_024811288.1:0-1050 GCF_019175285.1 Sceloporus undulatus | reverse complement strand
GACACCTCAGGTCTGGTGAAGCCCCTCAGAGAGGAGCAAGGGCCACGGGCCTCCTCCTCCCCGCGGAGATTCGCTAGACATGAGGTGTCCTTCGGAGGACACCTCAGGTCTGGTGAAGCCCCTCAGAGAGGAGCAAGGGCCACGGGCCTCCTCCTCCTCCCCCCCACGGGCCCTTACTGGTCCCCAGCTGTCTCTGAGAGACAGCTGGAAGCCAAGGAAAGGGCAGGAGGAGCAGGCTGTCACCCCTCCCCTAATTTCCCCCAACTTCTAGCTATCTCTCAGAGACAGCTGGAGGCTGGGAAAGGGCTTGGGGGAAAGCCCCACCCCAAGGCTTCGCCCCCGGAAGGGTGGAAACTCGCCCCCGGCACGTGGCCCATCTTTATCAATGACTTGGAGGACAAAATTGGGGGCATACTTATCAAATTTGCAGATGACACCAAATTAGGAGGAGTAGCTAATACCCCAGAGGACAGGATCAAAATTCAAGATGATCTGGATAGACTAGAAAGCTGGGCCAAAGCTAACAAAATGAATTTCAACACAGAGGACTGTAAGGTACTGCACTTACGAAGGAAAAATGAAATGCACAGATATAGGATGGGCAACACCTGGCTGAATGAAACTACATGTGAAAGGGATCTGGGAGTCAAAGGAGACCACAAGTTGAACATGAATCAACAGTGTGATGTGGCAGCTAAAAAGGCCAATGCAATTTTAGGCTTCATCTATAAAAGTATAGTGTCTAAATCAAGGAAAGTAATAGTGCCACCATATTCTGCTCTGGTCAGGCCCCATCTGGAATATTGTGTCCAGTTCTGGGCACCACAATTTAAAAAGGATGTGGAGAAACTGGAGCATGTCCAAAGGAGAGTGACTAAAATGGTGAAGGTTCTGGAAGCCACAGATGGAGAAGAGAAGGTTAAGAGGTGATGTGATAGCCCTGTTTAAATATTTGAAAGGATGTTGTATTGAGGAGGGGCAAGCTTGTTTTCTGCTGCTCCAAAGACTAGGACCCGGAACAATGGATGCAAGCTACAGCAAAAAAGATTC
>NW_024811287.1:0-2378 GCF_019175285.1 Sceloporus undulatus | reverse complement strand
GATAGATAGATAGATAGATAGATAGATAGATAGATAGATATAGAGATAAATAGATAGATGAGAGAGAGAGAAATAGAGAGAGGGAGATAGACAGAGAGAGAGGGAGAGAGAAATAGATAGGGAGATAGAGAGATGAGAGAGAGAGAAATAGAGAGAGAGAGAGAGAGAGAGAGAGAGGGAGATAGATAGATAGATAGAGAGAAATAGATAGAGATAGAGATAAGTAGATAGATAGATAGATAGATAGATAGATGAGAGAGAGAGAGAAATAGAGAGAGATAGAAAGAGAGAGAGAGAGAGAGATAGAGAGAGGGAGGGAGAAAGAGAGAGAGGGAGGGAGGGAGAGAGAGAGAGGGAGGGAGAGAGAGAGGGAGATAGACAGAGAGAGATGGGGGAGAGAGAGAAAGATAGATAGATAGATAGATAGATAGATAGATAGATAGATAGAAATAGAGAGTGAGAGAGGGAGGAAGATAGAGAGATAGAGAGATAGAGAGATAGAGAGATAGATAGATAGATAGATAGATAGATAGATAGATAGATAGATAAGCAAACAGGCAAGCAAGCAAGCCAAGATTAGAGAACGAGTTGGGGTAAATGCAGTGATGTTTTTTAAATTTTTATTTGATGTGCATTGGAAGAGGGGTGGTCTTATACGGCAAGTATATCCCAAACTCTATATTTTAACTGGAAAAGTTGGGGGTCGTCTTATACGCCCAGTCGTCTTATACACCGGAAAATACGGTAGTTATAGTGTCGTGCTTTTAATAATCTATTTTGTTTAATGAAAATAGAGAAAGGAAGATTTTATGTTTTGAAAATGTAATGGGCCATCTTGATGTCTTCATGAAACTGTGGTTCAGTACTGAACACGTAGGGATGTTTTGGGATAATGGATGATTTGTGGCCTTATTCAGATGTTCATTCTCGAATATACCATCTCAAACATACCGTCCCCTCCGCTCCTTTCTGCCTCACTGTTATCTCATTTGCTAATTTACAGCATCCCCTAATATCCAAATCAGGATTGTAGACAGATTTGTAGACCTATGAAGTTGGAGCTAGATATGTAAGTAAGAGAGAACTCAGCACATGGTCAAGCCCAAACAAAAGTTATATCTGAACTGTAAGATTGCCAAGGGCATTTAAAAACTTGGTTCCAGGATACCCCATGGATACCAAAATCTGTGGATGCTCAAGTCTCATTATATACGTTTGAGTAGTAAAAATTGTGTTTCTTATATAAAAAGGCAAAATCAAGGTTTGCTTTTTGGAAATTTTGTTTGAACTTTTTCAAGGCATGGATGGTTGTATCCATCGATACGCAGTCCCTGGAGGACTGACTGTATAACACCTGTTTAAAAAACATATAAAACGAATACAGTACATATTAAAAACAGCCAACTCATACTTTAAAACTTCTAATTTAAAAAGTATCTGAGTAGGCCTGCTGGAAGAGACTAGTCTTTAGTACCTTAGTATTCAGATAGCATATCAAAGAACAATAGATACTGTATCTTATGTAAAGTTATTAGGACATTCAGAACCATTTAACAGTAGATTCATACATACATTCACTGAAGAGATGTGTTTGGCTTTTTGTAGGTATGGCACTCCATACAGGTAGCATGCCTACACCATGTTTAAGAAAGGAAGGTATTTTTTGGTATATATGTACACACACACACACACACAGAGAGAGAGAGAGAGAGAGAGAGAGAGATTGGTGACATCAAGTTCTGTACTTGTGCAGTGAATATTATTCTTCTCCCCTGAACCCTTGAGTTCTTTCCAGTTCTGTGGAGCAGATTTTGGAAAGGAGGAGCTGCAGGTATTGCGGGGAATCTATTCTGTTGACACATATTCGATTGATAAATGGACAGAGGTAAATACTTGTGAATGAATCTTTTGGACATTGACTTGTTGAGAAAGTTGATTGCTGTTAAAACAAGGAGACAAACATGGTCTTTTTCATGGTCAAAGTATGCATAAAATATTCATGGAAAGTCCTTATAGTGAGTATAACACACACAATCCCTAGTAGCTTAAAGTTGATGTTTGCAGGCCATTTGAGAAACACATTGTATCACTGCAGTTTTCTGAGTTTTGCATTTCATCCCAGCTCTAACAAAGGCAAATTAGCAAATAGGGCCTAGGGGCAGTTCAGCTTCTGCAATTTACAATGAAGTTGCTGCTCTGGTTAAATCTGGGCAAACATAGCTGCTAATGTGGCTAATGCAGTTCCTCAGGATTCAGCTTCCTACTACACATCACAACAGAAAATACTTGTAAACAATAAACATTTTTGCCATCTTATTTTTGGGTTAGTGTAATTTCTAAATTGTTAGATGTTTCTCATACAAATCCTTATCACAGCT
>NW_024811286.1:0-2780 GCF_019175285.1 Sceloporus undulatus | reverse complement strand
GCCAAGGGAGGCCTGTTTCCCAGAAAGCCTCTCCAGAGCCTCAAAAGGCTAGAAGAGAGGCCACAAAAGCCAGGAAACATGCTCAGGAATGGGCTGAGGACCAATTAGGGGCAAAAAGCATTAATCTCCATGGCTCCTTCCCACAAAATTCCAGAATTGGCAGTTTAGGATTGGATATTTAGAAACCTTACAAAGTGGAGAACAATAGTGCCTCACTAAAACTAGAAATTCCAAGATTCCACAGGAAGTTGTTATGACAAATTACGTGTGAAAAGGAACTAGGAATGGTAGTAGATCACAAGTTGAACATGTGTCAACAGCGTGATGCATCAGCTAAAAAGGCTAATGTGATCCTAGGCTGTATCAATAGGGGTATAGTGTCAAGATCAAGGGAAGTAATAGTGCCACTCTATTCTGTTTTGGTCAGGGCTCACTTGTAATAACTCTGTGTCCAGTTCTGGGCACCACAATTTAAACAGATGTTGAGAAGCTGGAGCATGTCCAGAGGAGGGAAACCAAAATGGTGAATCGTCTGGAAATCATGCTATCAGAGGAATGATTTAGGGAGCTGGGTATGTTTAGCTTGGAGAAGAGAAGGTTAAGAGTGGATATGACAGACTTGTTCAAATATTTGAAGATATGTCATATTCAGGATGGAGCAGGCTTGCTTTCTGCTATTCGAGAGCAAAGGACAATGGATGCAAGCCACATGGGCAAAAGTGATTCCACTTAAACTTTAGGAGGAACTTCCTGAGAGTAAGGGTTCTTCAACAGTGGAATATACTCCCTCAGAGTTTGGTGGTCTCTTTCTTTGGAGGTCTTTAAACAGAGGCTGGATGGCCATCTCTCGGGGATGCTTTGAAGGTCTATTTCTGCATGGCAGAAGATTGAACCGGATGGTCCTTGTGGTCTGTTTCAACTCTTTGATTCTATAATTCTAAAGTGGAATCATAGCACTCTGACAGTGAATTATGAAAGGGCCCTCAGTCTTCACAGGAAGTGCAATGGATTCAGGTTCCTTACCCACAGAGGCCACATTCTCATAATTCTCCATCATCACAGAACTGTACATAAGTTTCTGCTTCTTCGTCAACAGTTTCCATTCCTCCTCGGTGAAATATATTGCCACATCTGCAAAGGTCACCTGCAACAGAAAATAGCCCTCATCCAGAGAGTGACCAAGCCAAAGAGGAGAAAAGCACATGGTGCATTGCAAATATTATTTGATCACTTTTGAATTCAGTCCGGGAAATAAACTTTAAATTCTGTTAGCCAAAAAAAGCTACAGCCTTTGAGATTGAGTTTGTCTCGAAACCTTTCCATATAATTGTCAGGCTCCCAATTGCCACCCCCAAACAACAAGAGGCTGTGCTTCTAAAGAGTAACAGCTTTATTGAAAGGTAAAGGTATAGGCAACAGAAGTGACTTCTTTGTCAGGAATGAAGATACATAGTTACAGATGGATTATATACTCCCCCGAGCAGACCCATCCCCATAAATCAATAAAGTTAATTAATTGGATCAGTCTTTCCCGCGCAGTGAGGAATCTCCACCCAGATGACGTAGTGTCCTCTCGTCCGGCCTCTCCGGCCTGTTCCCAAAACAATTAAGTTCTCACCAAGTGTTATCTCCTCCTTGCACCTGTGGCCTTGAAGCCCAGACATCCCTCTCTACTAAACTAAGTAATATAAAAGCTTAACAACCTATGAGTATATGTAAGAATGGTTATATATCCCATCATCCCACAACCCAACATACATGGTAGCATATAAAGCATAACAACAACATATATTAACATCAGGAACATATTACTATAACAGCCTATAAGTAGTAGCATTAACTCTTAAGGTTTAACTCACCCCTCCCAACACAAGAGCAGTCTCGGCCTGGCTGGGTAACTCCCTAACATTGTAACATTCCAATCCTAATAAGCAAGCACAGAAGCTAGCCATCTATCTATCACCTTCTAGTACATTCTAACTAACCAATATATATCAAACCCATTATGTCCTTAAACAAATAATATCTAAACAAAACTTTAAATTAATAATCCCTCTGACAGAACCCCCAAATGAATATATAAATGACAAATGAATATATGAATGCAGGGGAGTTCTGACAATAATATATAATATGATAAACAATATAATTTATTCCATTTCTGGAATATTATTGATTGATTAAGATTCTGACTATCCCAACATGTATAGTACATTTAGTCACTAATGAATTGTAGTGCATTTAGCCATATCTCACCTAATTACAGAGGCAAATTTCATTTTTACTCTGGGCTTGGAGGCCACTGGGCCCAACCTCTGTTTAGCTCCAGAGATATTCTTCCATATCCCCCAGCATTTTACAGATTGGGAAAGCAAGACAAATAACACCAGCAGGGGGTCAAGATGGCCAAAGTTGTTAATGATGATCACACAAGAGAGGAAGGGTACAGACGTTTGCTTTTGCCTCCAACTCCTGGCAAAAGCAAGACCATGCCCCCTTCCCTCCTCCCATCTTCCCTCTTTTGAGTGGATGAACTTGGAACACATTTTGAAGCAACTGAACTGACCTGAGGAGGAGGAGAGTGAAATAGGACATTTTCAAAGCCCCTGAAAAAATGAGGTGACAGAGGATTCACCAGGACTCTCTCTGCCAAACTGCGACAGTATGTTCTCTGCTTGCTTTCATGAACCGGCCCAGACACAGATGAAACTAATAGTCAGGATGGCAACTTACCAAAGAACTATTGTGCCTCGGTAGCCTCTTTCTGTTGGATCCCAACT
>NW_024811285.1:0-2781 GCF_019175285.1 Sceloporus undulatus | reverse complement strand
GAGTCTGATAAATCTGAGTGTAGATATGCAGGCCTGAAGCTGTTGCACCTTCTCTTTCAGCAGGGCAGACAGTTTGCAGTTGCTGCAGGTATCGCTCCTCATGTCCTCAGGCAAGAACATCAACATAGCCCAGATGTTTCAGGTCATTGCAGAAGCTCCCTCACCATTCATAGTTAATCTGGCAGTGTCAGAGTTCTCTAGGCCTTCCCTCAAACACCCCATAGAATATGTATGCAAAACACGTTGCCCTCATCCCGTTTGCTGAGCTCCAGAGACTGAGGGAGCTCATTCTCTGTATAATCATGTACAAGCTGTCTTGGGTTACTAACTGCTACTTCCACCCCCCAATGGAGTTACTAATTCATATCCTCTCAGCAAAAGTATTGACCTTTTAGACTATGTGTTCAGGCACAAAAACACACATGCAAGCTTCCAAACAGTTTGAACCAAACAACCAACCTTAACCCAAATGATACAATCTCACCTTATTCTCTCTTATCCATGGATGGCATGTCAGACACCTGTTGTCTTTGTCCTGTTCCAGACACCGAGAGAGCTCAATCTTCTAGAGTCCAATATTCACGTTTTTATTTAAGAATTTTTTTGTATTTTTTTCTGTTGAAAGTTTCCAAAGTGATTACAAGAAAATCAATGCACAAAATATATCCCAGTTAAACACCTGCAGCATGCTGATGATGCTATTGCATCATGTACAAAGATGTCTTACCGCCAAGTAGAGGTGAGTGCCTGCCTGGTGCAATGAGCCAAGGAATCACAAAGAAGTAGAGAACACCACCAGTTTAATCCGGCTGTACAGTTGAGGCCAGTCAGATGAATAGTTTCACAAAGAGGACTGAGCAAAAATAACTGACGTTCAAGTTCTTTAATACATTTTTGGTTACAAGCAAGCAAGCTTTTGCAAAACACTCTACTGGTTAGCTGCTAATCTTCAAGTCCCATCCGGTCTCCTCCCAATTTCCTCTGAGCTGAGTGCAACTATATCTCCCACTGCGCATGCAACACCCTGTGCCAAGCTTCATTAACATATTTAGGGGCAAGATTTTCACTTATGTGATGTCAATAGGTCAGCAAAGTTTACTTGAAACTGCAGTCTCATTGGTTCATCCTAGTTTTGGCTGGTTTTAACTGCTCCAGGCTTGCTCTAGCCTACAGCAATGGGAGAATCTAGTCTCTCATCTGCATTCGGCACACTTTTTCTCAAGATGGGACATCAGGTGCAATAGTGCAAATACAGTGGGCCCTTGGTCTCTGCTGGGCTTTGTCTCCAGGACCCCCCCATACTAAAATCTGTAGATGTTCAAGTCCCA
Organism: Sceloporus undulatus; assembly: GCF_019175285.1. NCBI lineage: Eukaryota > Metazoa > Chordata > Lepidosauria > Squamata > Phrynosomatidae > Sceloporus > Sceloporus undulatus. The sequence goes on along the minus strand of NW_024811285.1, from coordinate 1,453 downwards.
TTAAATACATTAGCATAGTAAAATGGTGTCCCCTATATAAAATGGCAAAATCAAACGTTGAGAGATATTATTGAAAATATATATTTTCAAGATGTGGATGGTTGAATCCATGGACAAGGATGGCTGACTGTATCAACCTGACTGTATGTGTACACCAACCAAAAGAAAACCACCATACATCCCTAATAACCTAGTAAATACTAAACACAAACAGGTATACAATATTAAATAATATAGGAAGTGTAATGTTACATATACAAAATGACAATGTACTCATGTACATGAGAATTATGCCAAAAGCATCCAATACACATATCAGGAACAATAGTGAAAAATACATGGAACTAATAATGCAGAGTCTGTAGTTGCATTATTAGTTCCATGTATTGTTCACTTGATAAGTGTATTGGATGCTTATGGTCATAATTGTCATGTAAATGAGTACATTGTCATCTGTGTATGTGTACACCACCTGAACCTTATGCCCTTTCAACATGGTTTTGGAAGATAAATAAATATCACTTGTTTGAAGGCAATAAGGCCATCTAGAAGATTTTATTTTATGAGAAATATTAACTTCTTCCTACATTTCACTGTCTGTTTAGGGTAATCTCCAGAATGCAGGATTACCAGAATTTATCTTGTTTGGATGCATTAAAGAGATAGGTTTGTTGTTATTGTTGGGGAATTAGTAAGGTGATCTAACAATAGATTACCACATTAAAAACTACAAGAAAATGAGTACCTAAGCTCATTCTTATAAACTTCAGGATAATGTTGGTCTGGTGCACAAAACACTTCAGGTGATATGATCTCTTCATGTTGACAATAAAACATTTTATACTGCTTGCATATCAGAACTCCCCCCCCCCAAAGAATTCCGAGTTCTTAACCATTTATCATTCTGAATATCTTCCAATTAAACACCAAAATTTGGAGAAAGTGTGTTTTATCCATTACTATTTCATTCAATTGCAACAAAAACAATTTTAGGTTGTATCTGTAAAACAGGCATAGAAAAGTTCTGATTTTAGCTCAGAAAGGGAGCCTGCATACATTTAAGAACATTTTTGGTTTGTATTAAATTCAGATGTAGGGTTTTTGCAGGCAATTCATCTGCCTCCCTTTAAATGATAAAAAGTGTCTAGTTTGGGAAATTACCTGAGGGAAAACAAATCTAAAACATCAAGAAAATTTTTACTCACAGCAAAGAATATTAACAAGTTGGTTGGTGTTATTTTCTATAAAAAGTCCCCCCCCCCCGGGGGTCTGTTTTTTTTATTAGATGAAAAGTAATCTAGAATATAACTTTTAATCTATTGTAAAGGAACACTGTTATCAAAGTTACAGAGGATGTTTAGAGAGGAAACGACAGATGTCATAAGTCTCCCAGTGTGACTTCAATTACTGTACTAATATATATTCTGGACAGCCCTTGAAATAGTTACTTTTT
>NW_024811284.1:0-2781 GCF_019175285.1 Sceloporus undulatus | reverse complement strand
CCAGGCTAAACATGTCCAGCTCCCTAAGTATATTATATTGAAAGGATTCGAGACAAACTAGATTTAAAGGCAGCAGGTTTTTTCTTGCTAACATAATTTAAAGTTTATTTCCTGCACTGAATTCTGAAGTGATGAAATAATATTTGCATGAACCATGCGCTTTCCTCCCCTTTTCCTTAGTCACTCTCTGGATGAAGACTGTTTTCTGTTGCAGGTGACCTTTGCGGATGTGGCAGTATATTTCACTGAGGATGAATGGAATCTGTTGACAAAGAAGCAGAGACTGATGTACAATTGTGTAATGATGGAGAATTATGAGACTGTGGCTTCTGTGGGTAAGGAACCTGAATCCATTGTCCTTTCTATGAAGACTGAGGTCCCTTTTGTGCTAAATGATCATGGTGCTATGATTCCACTAGAATTATAGAATCATAGAGTTGGAATAGACCACAAAGGCCATCCAGTTCAACCCCTTTCTGCCAGGCAGGAATACATTTCCAAACACCATCCAGCCTCTGTTTAAAGACCTCCAAGGAAGAGGACTCCACAAAACTAAGGGAGTTGCACTGTCAAAGAGCTCTTACTGTCGCTCCTCAAAGGGCTTGATGGTTTCAAGATCCTTCACCACTTTGGCTGCCTTCCTCTGGGCATGTTCCAACTTCACAACATCCTTTTTAAATTGTGGGACCCTGAACTGGACACAGGATTATTCTGACTAAAGCAGAATAGAGTAGCACTATTACATCCCTTGATCTTTAAACTTAACTCGTATTGACGCAACCTAGAATGACATTGGCCTTTTTAGCTGTATACTATATTGGTTGTGAGTCATCTCCTGGGGCCACACAGCATTAAGCATCCTCTGCAGTTAGCTTGCATCATGCCATGTGCTCTGACTCAACATTTTATGACAGTCTCACAGAAAATGATGCCACTTTTCAATCAAAGTATTTTTACACATATTTAATGGAATATTTTTCAACTGCCTGATTATCTGCTTCCACTGATTTCCTCATAAAGTTCCCCTACAATCTCTTCTTTGCTAGCTGCTAAGAGTAAGGATACAATCATTATATGGATTTGGGGGCATCCAGAACACAGTCATGTTCAGGTCACTCACACCAACTTTATTAATTTAACCTGAAATAGGGAGGGGTGAACGTAGGGCTAAATCTTGGGGTAACATCTTCTTCTCTTAACACTGAGATTCAGTCTTGTCTGCCATTGTTCTTGTTTACAGAAGAACTTGTCAGTCATGAGAGAGTCTACACAGGAAAGAAGTCACATAAATGCCAGCATTGTGGGAAATGTTTTTCTTTGAAGTCAACCCTACTGACACATCAGAGAGTCCACACAGGAGAGAAGCCATACAAATGCCAGCATTGTGGAAAAAGTTTTTCTTGGCTGTCACACCTAGTGACACACAAGAGAGTCCACACAGGAGAGAAGCCACACAAATGCCAGCACTGTGGGAAATGTTTTTCTTTGAAGTCAAACCTAGTAAAACATCAGAGAGTCCACACTGGAGAGAAGCCATACAAATGCCAGCATTGTGGGAAATGTTTTTCTTGGAAGTCAGACCTAGTAAAACATCAGAGAATCCACACAGGAGAGAAACCATACAAATGCCAGCATTGTGGGAAATGCTTTTCTCAAACGTCAAGCCTTGTAACACATCAGAGAGTCCACACAGGAGCAAAGCCATTCAAATGCCAGCATTGTGGGAAATGTTTTTCTTTGAAGTCAAACCTAGTGATACATCAGAGAGGCCACACAGGAGAGAAGCCGCACAAATCCCAGAAGTGAACTAACATTATTTTTTGTAAAGAATGAATACAGAAAATCTATTTTCAATCCAGCAGTGAAAAGGCCCTTATGCTTTTGTTAGTAAGGGTGTCTATCCATATATGTCTGTGGTTTGTCTGTGGATAAGTCTGTTTATCTTTTAAAGTTATATTTTGTTAAGTTTAGGTTTTCATTGCTGTTACTATAGATCATAGTTTATAAATTTGACTGGAGATTGTAGTATAGATTAGCGAAATAGAGGGATGGGATTTGTTGCAGCTGACTTGAATAGTTATGGGAATGATATTAACAGGAAGGGGGTTAGTTTCTGGGGGTGGCAAAGGGGGTCTTGTTACCCATGGGGCATAGACTGTAGGAATTGGAGGTGGGGGCAAGGTTGGGAAGAGGGTGGTGTTTTAGGGTTTGGGTTTTAATGTATAGTTTGGCTTGGAGTGGGCAGTTCTGGCTTAAACACTGAATTCCTTCTATGTGTTCTCAATAAAGTTCTTTGCTATTTCAACACACTGGACTCTTTGATGCAAAAAAGTTCTGCATTTGCACAACATTGACACTTTCTTCTCTCCTAAGCCCTTAGCTCTATTCCCAGCCATAAGAACAGCAGAGGCAAACACACACACACTGAGAGAGAAAGAGCTATATGTTCAAAGCAGAGTCTTCATCGCCTTTCTCTCCTGAGTCTAGCTCCGCAGCTTGGGCTCCATTCCGAAAGGAAGGAAGAAAGGGCGTATTCCTTCCCTTCTTCCAGAGACTATAGGTGAGGTGTCCACTAACTCAGTGAATAAGATCATACTGGATTAATTTAAATCTGTGCTTACTCAGGACGTGGACAATCTCCTTGGAAATGTGAAGAAGACAACTTGCCCTCTCAACCCTTGCCCTTCGTATCTAGTCCTCCAAGGAGGAGATGCACTTAGGACTCACCTGAGATGTATCATAGATGAATCTCTTAGGGAGGGCTATTTTCCATCTTGCTTA
>NW_024811283.1:0-2781 GCF_019175285.1 Sceloporus undulatus | reverse complement strand
TTCCATATTGTCTCCCACTGTTCTAGATGTATGAGTTCTTTTAGGTCAAACTAATAATAAGACAATCTAAAATTACAATAAATACATTACAGCCCATGTCCCAACTGACCCCTAACAAAAGAAACTAACTACACCCCACTCCTCTATCTCCCTCCCTCTGGAGAGTCCACGACAGCGGGACCAGGCAACAGTCCTTGGCACTCCGCCCTGATGGTATAGGGGCGTGGACAAAAAGCTCAACAGGGGGTCCGCCCCCTGGAATAACGCCGCTTCGGCGGCGGACAGAGTCCTCTGGGCCACCCTGCCCAGATGGAAAGGGGCGGCGGCGGCGTCCTCTTCAGGGGGAGCCGGCGGGCCGGCTTTTGTAGGGCCGCTCCCACTGGCCCCGCCCCCCGGAAAAACGCCGCTGCGGCAGCGGACAGAGTCCTCTGGGCCGCCCTGCCCAGATGGAAAGGGGCAGCGGCGGCGTCCTCTTCAGGGGGAGCCGGCGGGCCGGCTTTTTTCATGCGAGATGTATATCTCCTGATGCAAGATCTCAGCTCAGATTTTATTTAGATCATCCTGTACCTAGGACCATCCATTTTGCTGCCTCAGGCAGACATTCCATATAGAGGATACTACTAATACTAAAAATACTACTCAGGCAAAGACATTCCATAAAGAGAATCTGACTCTACTGTCAGTTGAGGGGATGGCATCCGTCATCACACTGAGAGCCTTACCGCATTAGTCTAGCAAAATGCACTAGCAGCAGGATAACAGCACCTTCAGTTGCAGTCTCCTGCATGACGTTGTCACTTTTCTATTGTGGTACTGTGTGAGAGCATTTTAATTTTTTTTCACTGCCCCCCCCCTCCAAAAACAACCTAAAACATTTTTGACCTGCTTTCCCCCTTTTGTCCCACTGTCATTTCCTGTGCAAAACTTTATTTCCACTGGTATGATGTTTTTGGGTGCTCCGTGGCTGTGTGGGTGAGAGAGCCAGGCCCTTATCAGAGTCCAAAAGAAGAGCGGGAGAAGGACAACATGGGGGAGTATAGGGAAGAGCATGAAATGGTGCTATATTTGCAAATGCAGGTGTCTGCAGGATGGGGGATGTAAGTGAGTGAGCTTGGAAGGGCTCTGGAAGAGATATTTTTTGCAAAGGCAAGTGAATAGTCAAGGCAGGCAAGGCTTGGCTCTTATCTGCTCCTGCTACTCCCTGCTGGTGTTCATCCAATGGCAACAGGAGGAAGAGGAAATGGCATGAGTGACTTTGATGACTCTACAGAGCCTCCAGCATGGGCCTCCCTGCCTGAACCACTACTGCCTGTTACCTGTTCTCTAGCAAGCCCCCATTCCTGTCCCAGTTGCCTTCTTGTCAAACTATTTTTTCCATACACCTCCATTTTGCCTCCTTGTGTGCAACCATTGCAGTGGCATTCAGAGACTCTTTCACACACAGAGATAGACATACATGGGGTACAGGTGTGGGAGGGTGTGGTTTTGTGAAAAGGTGTGGGTTGTGTGCTGTACTCAGGCAGGAGGCCACTCACCTGTGCTCCCTCCACCCTCCCTCCATCTCAGAAAGAAAAGAAACAATGCAAAGCGGCAGGGATAATGTCTTCAAAAGTTAGTGTGAATTCTGGGTAGATAAGGTTGGACACTAATTGACACTGTAGTCCTGGAATGGTTCTGAATGTGTGCAAGGTAAGAGAGTAATCCCATTTTAACAGCATTTTTACAAAGAACACAACTGGAGCAGGAGAGGAGCCTTATGCAGAAGGGACTTAGACAGAAGATATGTGGCATTCACTACTCTCCCCTACAAAAGAGGAGAACACATGGAGGATTCAGGAAGAATAGCGCAGGGATTGTATTCATTACAACCCACTATCTGCCACCTCATGCAATTTCCTCACACTGTGTAATGGTAGGCCTAGTCCTGTTGGTACTTCCCTGTTGACACTGAACATATGTGTGGAATGTAACAACTTGACATCACTAAACATTTACTTATACTTACTTGCCAGCTTACTAGCTCAGACTAGAGCCATTGACATCAATAGAATTTAAGTTAGTCATAACTAATTTAAGTCCCATTGATTTCAGTGGGTCTAATTATGACCAATTCTTTTAACACAACCCAATAAATTGCACAGTTCTTTGCAATGCCTGCCACCAAGTTCTGTGAATCTGTTACCAACATAAGTAACACCGAACAAGATGGGAAAGCAACATGGATCCCTCTGATCATGGAAGCTTCCAATGAAGATCTGTTGTCAATTTGCATTGGTATATTTAGGATTAGCTGCAGCTAAGAGTGCCATACTCAACTTGCAAAAACTGAAATGCATGGCTTTTAGGAGTTTCTCTCTGTGTAACATATTCACAATGCAAATGTGGCAGGATTTTTCTTACTAAAATGTGAAAAAAAGTTAATGATTGTTTTTTACTATACTGTGGTATAAAATGATTTCAATAACTGAACTATGTACACAGGACAAGAGTATAGAACAAGAGGCTGCCATCTGAACAAAATACAGAGAAACAAAATGGTTCCCAATAGGCAAAAATGTCAGGCAAGGCTAGGGTTGCCATAGCGCCGGACCTCAAAACCGGGAAAAATGTAGGACAAAATTTTCAAATGTAGGACACAAAAATGTGTCCTACATTTTCCCTGGCAATCGCGGCGGGGAGCGGAGGCCAAGCGGCGAGGGAAAGCCTCCACTTAAGGAGGCTTTCCTTCCCTGCGTGGGCCCCGGGCCTCACTGCGATCGGAGGCCAGGATTGGGGCCTCTC
>NW_024811282.1:0-2781 GCF_019175285.1 Sceloporus undulatus | reverse complement strand
AGCAGCATTCCACTGCCTCCTCTTCTTTGAAGTTGGCAGCAAGACTAACAAGTTGACTGAGCTCAGTCCCCTTGTCTTTTCCTTCTGTTTCTTTCTTTCTTTCTCCCTACACACACACACACACACACACACGCGCGCGTCTCTCCTCCTCCCCTGGCTGCCACATCTCTACCCTTTGAAGTGTGCAGAAGATACTCAGCAAGAAGTCTGAAGTCTCCCTTCATTTCCTTACCTCCCTCCCATCCTGAGAGATTGTAGCCAATGCTTGGGGAGCCTACTGGTCTCTCCTTTTACTCCGTTGCCCCTTTCTTTGCTCTTGCTATCACAACAGCACCTCTTAAGCCTTGCCCAGCACCTAGAACAGTGATTCACAAAGTGGGCAATACATCTCTGATGGGGATGGTGGAAAGATCCAGGGGGACAGTGGGAGGAAAAGGGGGAAGCAGGGCAGCTTCAGTATGGCACCAAGCAAAACAGGGGGAATCAGCAGCTTTTAGGAGCACTGTGAGGATGAGGGTTGCATGCAACATCTTTTCAGGGTCCCTTAAAACCACAGCACAGCCTTGCTGATCATTTTGTGTGGTGATGTTTCCTGCTTTTCATCTGTTTATGTGCGCTTACTCTATTAGCCACATCTTTTGCTACTAGTGGTGGCTAGAAAACTCTTGTGAAGCTTGGTTGCAAGACACTGAGGTTTATCGCACTGCGTTCCTTCCGTGCGTTCTGAGAATGGAACGGAAGGAGCAGGGCCGAGTGCGGAACGAGTGGGGGACGGATTTTACCGCACGCATCCGTCCCTCATTCGTTCCGTTCCCCCTCTCTTCCGTTCTTAATCTGTTCCAGAGGGGGAAATTTTTGAGAACTGTTCTGAACAGTTCTCAAAAAGCGTCCCCTCTGGAACGGAAAGGGCAGGGAAGAGAGGGGGAACGGAATGAGTGAGGGACGGGTGTGTGCGGTAAAATCCGTCCCCCACTCGTTTCCGTTTCCTGTCGGGCCGGGCCGAGAACCCGGTGCGATAAACTTCATTGTTTCTCTGACTCTGACAAACACCATTTTGTGACAGACTGGCTGACAGTAAGGAGTTAGAGCATGTGACAATGGAGGAGAAGTGGTGACAAAAAAGAGCTTTCAGATTTGGGACCTTGTTTAAGCTTTGTGAGCTTTGCCAGGACTTGACTAGCAAACTGGAACTGCTTTCTTTTGTCAGACAGACTGAGGGAAGTGGTAACAGAAGAAACAATGTTTGTGGGGGCAGGGGAGACACTTGAAGCTGTGTGAGGAAGGCATGTCTCTGGTGAAGGAGAGAGGAGTATCTGGGGTTGATTCTTGGAAAGAGTCCTTTGCCTTGGAGTGGCTACTGTGGTTAAAAATTTTCTCTTTCCCTGTCCATGCCAGTCTCCTGTTCAGAGCACGTGGCCTCCGTAAACCCCGCACATACACACAAGCTGTGCCTATTCCTCCCCTGATGCACAATGATTCAGAGCCCTTCCTTGCCAGGGAGAAGCTTCTCCCTTTGCACTTGGCTACCTTGGGAGCAGTAACTTAGCAGCCAGTGAAGCAGCAACCAAGAAGCGGCTTACCCAAACTGACCTTTGCCAGAAGGCACAGCTGACTGCTTGGTTGCTGCTCTCAGGATGACTAGCTGGCAGAGGGAGCTGCAACTGAGGAGCTTATCACACAGCTTTAAAAAGCGACTTACTGCTCCTGAATTGAATTCTAATTCAGGCTGCATCCTGGTTCTATCGCATGGCTTTTGTCTCTAAATCCGCCATCCAAGTACAGCCCAGCTGCAGCCCCTGTCCCTTAAAGCACCTTGATGGCCATTTTTCAAAGTTGGGAGTGATAGGACCAGGATGCATCCTGAATTAGAAATTAATTTGGGATTGGTAAGTCGTTTTTTAAAAGCTGTGCGATAAGCTCCTATGACTGGTTGCTTTGAATGTGCAGTAGAACAGTGCATCTAATGTCAATAAAAACACATGAGAAGGCACAAGGATTGTCACCCAAGAGGAAAGGAGTCAGTATCCCAAAAAGGTGTGTGTGTGGGGGGGGGGTGTCACTGACCTGGAGTTTAAGTAATGTTTCTGACTGCTACTCAGCCTTCTTTGCCCGTGCAACATGCTTGCCAGCCCCTCATACCAATGTTTGATGTTCAAGGAGACTTCACTGAGGCTGAATGTTTGATGCATATGGATTTGATTGGTAGTAACATCTGTTGCTGCTTGGCTCTGCCAAATACGTAGAAGGGCTAGCCCTGTGAATACCAAGCTGAACACTGTGAGCCTTATACTCTGATCTTCCATATGGCTGACATACATGCAGCCTCTTGTTGTGTGGTGACAAAGCCAGGTTTCTTTTAAAAACTCTTCTCCTAGAATGTAAAAACAATGACTGTGAGCTGTGGTGGATCACAAATTTTGCAGACTTAGCCTTGGTCTGAGACATCAAAACACCTGCTCACAAATTCAATATCCAAATCATGAAACATGTTAGATAATCATGACATGAAACAAGACAAATTAGGTGACTATTTCATGCTGTTGTTGGTTTCCATAGATGCTGAGCACATTATTGCTATGGTATTGATTTTTTTTTTACAACACACACACTTCTTAAAATAATGCAGAACAGCAGACAATAGACACAAATGCTTTATTATGCCTGTGACATATCTACTATTTAGTGGTAGAGGAGTGCAATGACTATTTTCCATAATATTCAGGATGATATTTTTTTATTTTATGTCTAAATTCTTAAAGCTATAGCTCCAGAAATCTATCC
>NW_024811281.1:0-2781 GCF_019175285.1 Sceloporus undulatus | reverse complement strand
TGCGCCAAAGCCACACTCCATTCCTAAGCACTGGAGTGCAGCTTTGGCGCAGCTTCCGGATTCTTAGGACCCATGCATCATTTAAATAGCATACCTCCAAAGAGACCCGAAGCAGCTTTATTTTGGCAGTCTGTAACAGGCCCATGGACAGCCAAAAAGACAAACAAGTAGGTTCTTGAGCAAATAAAGCCAGAAATTTTGGTTAGCACAATAAAGGTATTACTGTTTGGTGGATTTTTGATGTTATTGGATTTGCCATATGTCCAGCACGGATACCCCTGGATGAGTATATACAGTAATTGATATATTCTCTCTAGGAATGTCTAGTCTAGGTTCTCCAGCGTGACTCTGCTGGAAGTTGACCATACAGTCACACTAGAAGACTAGATTCCTAGAGAAAACACTTCTGTAGGCATTTGCACGTCCTCCAGAGCAATTCTGTGGTCAGCATCCAGCTGATGTTGACCATAGGGTTTCACTGGAGGACCTAGTGATTCTTAGAGGTGTTCTTAGACCTTAGATTCTTAAAGAGGTATTTGCTTTTTCCCCACTTTCACTGTGGTCATGTGTACCTAACCCCAGTGAATATGGAAGGCCAACTGTATGTTGTTGCAGCTCATATATGCTCCATTTTATGGAACATCTCAAACGAACTGGGCCTCTTCTCTCATTACCTGTCTGCCTGCATTAGCGATCTCTAATGATTCACTCCTGGGGCTAGAAACAACTATATCATGCCTTTGCTTTGCAAAAGAGATTACAAGGTGACCAGACATCCTCTTTTTTCCAGGACATGTCCTACATTTCAACCTTCTGTCCAGGAGGAATTCCAAAATGTTTTCCATTTTGAGCATGATGTAGAAGCATGCAGTTAGATTTATATGAGTGTTTTGAACTTTTTATTTGTTCATGTCCTGCACTTTTCATGAATGGCCACCATTTTGCTGTGCATTGTCCTTCTTTGCGGTGAGGACACAGGGAGAAGGGCCAAGAAGTTGTTGCTTTGAGGCAGTTCTTTTAATTTGTCCTGGAAGTTTTCTTCCAGCTGTGAAATTCACTCCATCCTGTCTTTTAGGAAACAAGAAAACCTCAAAGTCAGTTATTTATTGTTAGGATAAGCTAAGAAAGCGCCCGAGTGGTATAGTTGTTTGAGTGTTGGACTATGATTCTGGAGAGCAGAGTGTGAATCCTGGCTCAGCCATGTAAACCCAATGGATGGGCAAATCACACTCTCTCAGCCCTAGGATGGCAATGGCAAACCTCCTGTGAAGAAACTTGCCAAGAAAACCCCAGGATAGGTTCGCATTAGGGTTGCTCTAAGTAACCATGGGCAAGTCACACTCTCTCAGCCTCAGGATGGCAATAGGTTCACTTTAGGGTTGCCATATGTAACGGTGGGCAAATTCTATGATAAGTTTGCTGTAGGGTCACCATAAGTAACTGTGGGCAGGTCATACTCTCTCAGCCTCAGGATGGCAATGGCAAACCCGCTCTGAAGGCACTTGCCAAGAAAACCCCATGATAAGTTCGCATTAGGGTCTCTATAAGTAACTGTGGGCAAATCACACTCTCTCAGCCTCAGGATGGCTTGGCAAACCCCCTCTGAAGAAACATACCATACTCAGGTTCACTTTGGGGTCACCATAAGTCAGGAATAACTTGAAGGCAAACAACAACAAAGCAGGCGTGCTTTCAAAAGCAACAACAACAAAGACTTCTCTTTTTTCTTCCTTTAATGAAAGAAGAAGAAAGTGGGGGAAAGAGAGAGAAAAAGTGGTCTGGAGTGGCCCTTTGGGGGAGGAGGAAGAAAACCCAAACTTGGTGTGCAAACACTCCCAGCCCAAATTGATTGATGGCTAGTCTGGGGCACAACCCAAGCTTTCTTGGGTGAAAGCCCAAGGCTCTTTTGCATGAAAATGGGGGTCTGAGCTCCTATAGTAGTAACTGAAAAGGCAGCTCCTTGATTAGCATAAGAAGGCTGGGTAGGCTGCCTTGTTCCCTGCCTTCCAGGAGCTATTCTTCTTCCCTGCATTTGAGGCTGAGAGAAGAGCAGGAGGAGCAGCAGCAAGCAGAGAGAGAGAGAGAAAGAGAAAGGCAAGTGGAGCAGACGAAGGGGGAAGGAGATAAAAACACAACAACAACAACAACAACAACAAAACCCTAATATATTTTGGATTAAAACCTTGCAGCTTCTGCAAGAGGCGAGATGCAAGAATAACAACAACAATGCAATGGTGGGAAAAGGAGAGTAACCTTGCATTTGTGGAGGAAGGAGGAGGAGGAGGAAAAGGAAAAGAAAGAAACCCAGCTGCTGCTGCTGCTGCTGCTGCTGCTGCAGGATCTGGGAAAGGAAGAGACGCCATGGCCATGATGGCCATCTGCATTGAGCTGCTTTTGGTGGGGCTTTGGTGTCTTGTTTTAAAGGCACAACATTATTGAGGAGCAAAGAAGAAGAAAGGGGAAGGGGTCTTCGCTGCTGCTGCTGTTGTTGCTGCTTCTGCTGCAGCCATGATTGTTGTTGTGGTGTTTCCTCTCATCCTCATCATGGATGTTTTGCTCGGATTGTGATAGGCTGCAAAAGGAAGACAAAAAGGGGGGGAAAGGGGGAAAGAAAATACGAAACCCCAGCTGCCAGCTCTCTTTATTTCTCCCCACTGAGGATGGGATGCTCCTTGGCTTGGCTTCTTGCGAACATATTTTGAGACACAACAACAAACCCCAAAAGGGGGGGGGGTTGAAGCGTTGCCTCTTTCTTTTGGGGGGGGGACCCTTTTGTCTCCC
>NW_024811280.1:0-2781 GCF_019175285.1 Sceloporus undulatus | reverse complement strand
CTCCTGAGTCCTCACCAACCTTACCTGCAAAGGTGGTGGCACTGAGATAAAGCCCTCTCCTGTTGATCTTAGCGCTTGGGCTGGCTTTTATTGGGAGATATAGTCTTTCAGATAGTTAGGGTTTTAAAGGTCAAAACCAGCACATTGAATTCTTCCTGGAAATAGACTGGTAGCCAATGTAGCTGTTCCAGCAAAGGAGTGACTTGATCCCTGTAGCCAGCCCCAGTCAACAGCCTGGGCACAGCATTTTGGACCTGCTGCAGTTTCCAAACAGTTTCCAAGGGTATCCCCATGTAGAACGCATTACAATAGTCCAAATGGGATGTAACCAAGGCATGTGTCACCATAGCCAGATTCGAGTTCTCAAGGAACAGGCACAGCTGGCAAATGCACTTCTGGCCACAGCTGAAACCTGGGCATCCAGGCGCAGATCTGAATCCAGGAGTACATCCAAGCTGCGATTTCATGGGGAGTGTAGCCCCGTGCATCACAGGCTGGATCCCTAATTCCTGTTCTGCCTTACGACTGATCAGGGGCAGGATTAAGTTTCAATTTGTTCACCCTCATTCAATCCATTACTGACAGCAGACACTGGTTTAATACAGAGACTGCTTCCTTGGAGTCAAATGGGAAGGAGGAGATAGAGTGTCATTACCAGTTTGGTGACACCATACCCCAAAACTCTGGATGACCTCTGCCAGCAGTTTCATGTAGATGTTAAATAACATGGTGGCCAGGAAAAAACCATGAGAGACCCTACAGGCCAACGACCAGGAGGCCAGATAGGAGCCCCCCAACACTACCTTCTGAGCTCACCCCTCCAAGAAGGTCTGAAGCAACTGTTGTGAACTGCTTTGATCAAATTGGAAAGGCGGTATATAAATAAAGTTATTATTGTTGTTGTTGTTGTTGTGGTTGTAAGACAGTGCCCTCAAATCCCATCCCAGAGAGGTGGCCCAGAAGGATACCATGGTTGATGGTATCGAAAGCCACTGATAGATCCAGCAGGACAAACAGGGACACACTCCCCCTGCCCACCTCCCTGGATGCGCGGGTCATCCACGAAGGCGACCAACGCTATCTCTGTCCCATGGCTAGGTCTTGAATGGTGTTGCCCAGGCTCCCTTTCATCCTGGAGAGAAGTGACCAGTGGGGTTCCACAGGGCTCTGTCCTGGGCCCAGTGCTATTCAACGTCCTTATCAATGACTTGGAGGACAAAATTGGGGGCATACTTATCAAATTTGCAGATGACACCAAACTAGGGGGAGTAGCTAATACCCCAGAGGACAGGATCAAAATTCAAGATGACCTGAATAGACTAGAAAACTGGGCCAAGGCTAACAAAATTAAATTCAACACAGAGAAATGTAAGGTACTTAGGGTGGAAAAATGAAATGCACAGATATAGGATGGGCAACAACTGGGTGAATGAAACTACATGTGAAAGGGATCTGGGAGTCCAAGTAGACCACAAGTTGAACATGAGTCAATAGTGTAATGCAGCAGCTAAAAAGACCAATACAATTTTAGGCTGCATCAATAAAAGTATAGTGTCTAGATCAAGGGAAGTAATAGTGCCACTCTATTCTGCTCTGGTCAGGCCCCACCTGGAATACTGTGTCCAGTTCTGGGCACCACACTTTAAAAAGGACATTGAGAAACTGGAGCGTGTCCAAAGGAGGGCAACTAAAATGGTGAAGGATCTGGAAACCATGCTCTATGAGGAAAGACTTAGGAAGCTGGGGATGTTTAGCCTGGAGAAAAGAGGATTAAGAGGTGATATGATAGCCCTATTTAAATATTTGAAGGGGTGTCACATTGAGGAGGGAACAAGCTTGTTTTCTGCTGCTCCAAAGAACAGGACCTGGAGCAATGGATGCAAGCTCCAGGAAAAGAGATTCCACGTCAACATTAGGAGTAACTTTCTGACAGAAAGGCTTTCAACAGTGGAAGAAACTCCCTCGGAGTGTAGTGGAGTCTCCTTCTTTGGAGGTCTTTAAGCAGAGGCTGGATGGCCATCTGTCGGGGATGCTTTGATTTGGATTTCCTGCATGGCAGAGGGTTGGACTGGATGGCCCTTGAGGTTTCTTCCAACTCTACTATTCTATAATTCTCTGATTCTAAGGAACTATATAACAGCTCTGATGGTACAGTGGCTAAATGCCTGTACTGCAGCCACTCACTCACAAACCACAAAGTTGTGAGTTTAGTAATAGCCAGAGACTTTGGGTCAACTCAGCCTGGCATCCTTCCATAAATCACTAAAATGAGTACCCAGTTTGTTGGGGGCAATTAGTTTACACTTTTTAAACTACTTATTACACTGGTAAGTGGTGTACTTGCTATTGCTATATTAGTTGAAACTCTCTCTCTCTCTCTCTCTCTCTCTCTCTCTCTCTATATATATATATATATATATCAGCAACTATAGCAACTCAAAACAAATTCAGCAGTACTAAGCAGTGCACAATCCACTATCCCAGCAATAATCTAGAAAAGCAGTACTCACAAATAGAACTTAGTTTTGGGTGGTTTGGAGAAATCATAAGGTGGAGCCATTATAGCTGTTGTAGATATGACACCACTGATGAGATAGTCCCCTGGCTTATAATAATTCAGTGGGGCCTGTAGATCGTTTGCTATGTTGGATGGGCATTTTGCCTTCATTGCCCCACAGAAAACCTGAGACAGCAAGAACATAAAGAGCAAGAGAAGCATCATTCCAGTTTGCCGGTCACAAATACCACTTCACTATTGCTTTCTGCTCCAGAGCCCTTAAT
>NW_024811279.1:2465-2781 GCF_019175285.1 Sceloporus undulatus | reverse complement strand
GACGCCCCTTTCTAACCCTGTTATGCCCCTTCCTAACCTAGTACGTGTGGAGCGCATACTTTCGGTGTGTGTGTAACGCACCCAAATTAATTTAATCTCACATAGAGATGGGTGAACGTGGGGCTAAATCTTGGGGTAACACCTTACTCTCTTAATGCTGAGATTCAGTCTTGTCTGTTATTGTCCTTGTTTACAGAAGAACTTGTCAGTCATGAGAGAGTCCACACAAGAAAGAAGTCATATAAATGCCAGCACTGTGGGAAACATGTTGCTTACAAGTCAGTCCTTGTCAAGCATCTGAGAGTCCACACAGGAC
>NW_024811279.1:0-2365 GCF_019175285.1 Sceloporus undulatus | reverse complement strand
CTGAGATTCAGTCTTGTCTGTTATTGTCCTTGTTTACAGAAGAACTTGTCAGTCATGAGAGAGTCCACACAAGAAAGAAGTCATATAAATGCCAGCACTGTGGGAAACATGTTGCTTACAAGTCAGTCCTTGTCAAGCATCTGAGAGTCCACACAGGAGAGAAGCCATACAAATGCCAGCATTGTGAGAAATGCTTTTCTTTGAAGTCAAACCTAGGAAGACATCAGAGAGTCCATACAGGACAGAAACCATTCAAATGCCAGCATTGTGGGAAATGTTTTTCTTTGAAGTCAAACCTAGTGATACATCAGAGAGTCCACACAGGAGTGAAGCCATACAAATGCCAGCATTGTGAGAAATGTTTTTCTTTGAATATAGACTTATTGAGACATCAGAGAGTCCACACAGGAGAGAAGCCATACAAATGCCAGCATTGTGGGAAATGTTTTTCTTTGAATATAGACTTAGTTAGACATCAGAGAGTCCACACAGGAGAGAAGCCATACAAATGCCAGCATTGTGGGAAATGTTTTTCTTTGAAGTCAAACCTTGTGAAACATCAGAGAGTCCACACAGGAGTGGGAAATGTTTTTCTCAGAAGTCACATCTAGTGACACATTAGAAAGGCCACACAGGAAAGAAGCCACAAAAATCCCAGAAATGAACTAACATTATTTTTGTGAAGAAAGAATACAAAGAATATATTTTTATTCCTGTGTTGATTTGTGTGTTAGGTTTGTCTGTCCATATGTCTTTATGTTTTAAAGCTATATTTTCTTAATTTTAGCTTTTAATTGCTATTAGTATAGATCATTGATTTAGTTTATAAATTTGACTGGGGATTATGGGTTGTGGAATGGGTTAGCTAGATAGAGGGTGGGATTTGTTGCAGCTGGATAGAATAGTTATTTGACTGATAGTGGCCTCACTCCTTACACGTGATGGGGGCGTCAAAATGGGGGTGCCCTGTATACATGAGCACTGCCATTTTGATACGACGGACACGTAGCGTATGTACGTCCTGGCACCTTTGTGACACCGCAGGTGTGCCATTGGTGCCTTGCGGCATCACAAAGGTGCCACAAGAAGAACCTGCTTTTTGTGGGTTCTTTTTGTTCCGCAACGGAGCCGCACGGTTTGTTCACTTTGGCTCCCTTGCGGAGCAAACCGGGGTGGCGGGAGACCTTCATTTTTGGGCGGTCTGTATCCCGCCATTGTGTTCTTAATAAAGTTCTTTGTTATTTCAACACAATGGACTCATTGATGCATATAAGTTCTGAATTTGCACAAAACTGATCCTTTCTTCTCTTCTCAGTCCTCAGCCCTATTCCCAGCCATATGAGCAGCAGAGACAAATACACACACAGAGAGAGAGAGATCTGTATGTACAAAGCAGAGTCTTCACAGCCTTTGCTTCCTGAGTCCAGCTCCGCAGCTTGGGCTCCATTCCGAAAGGAAGGAAGGGTGTAGTCCTTCCCTTCTTCCAAATGCCGACAATGGAATAAGCAGCAGCAGCTAGGGCTTTGCGACCCTGCGCATGCTCAAGAGGGGCCTTTGTGGCAAATGTGCATGCACAGTCTCAGCCCCTGAATCTGCCACCCTCACAGCCTGCTCTGAGGGAGGGAAGTGGGGAGAGCCCTCATTCATTCAGAATGGCTGGAGGATCTTCTGGGGGAGGGGTGATGTAAGAAGGACGGAAACCCCAGTCTCCTCCCCCCCCAAAGAAAGGCAGGGAGCCTGCCAGACCTTCTCTCCCTTCTCTCCCTTTCCTGCCCCCTCCTCTGGGGATTCCTTGGGGCCCAGGTACTTGGGGGGTTATTTTGAGAAAAGAGGAAAGGGGGGACCCTTGGAGAGAGGCGTGGCCATGGAGGGGAGGGGGATTCAAAGGTAAAAAGGACTTTGAGGAGCCCTCTCCCTCCTGGAAAGTGGTGCAGAGGAGAGACCCTCCCTTCTGATGACTCATTTAGGGAAGAGATTTGTGCCAAATACAAAGCATCGCACAGGATAGGGTTTAATAGCATTGGAAACGACATTTTTTTGGGGGGGGGGAGACGTTTTCTCTGGTGTCCTGGGGGAGGGGGTCTGTCTGAGTGGGGGGAAAGAGCCAAAATCTAGGCCAAATCCAAGAGGAGGGAGATGGAGGGACCCTAAAGCCCCATCTGGGGAGACTGACACTTCCCTGGCAACCTGGGAACTAGGCTTAAAGGCCCACAGGACCCAAATTAGGCATCCCCCACACATACATACCTTTCCCTTCACAACAACCCTGCGGAGGAGAACCAACAGAGAGACCCTCAGCCCCAAAAAGAACACCCTCCTCCCAGTTTTGGGAACATGCTGAACAGGCCTTGGACCCCCTTGAAAG
>NW_024811278.1:0-2781 GCF_019175285.1 Sceloporus undulatus | reverse complement strand
TGTCACTTGGCTTCTGTCCTTGCAGTTTATAACTCCTTTTGCCAGGCAATTTGTTAAATTTCAAATTGGAACATCTTTGAGAAGTATTGTAAGACTTACTGGGGTGGGTTGGGGTGGGGACTGTAAGCCAGGATTAAACTGGCATGATGAGTTGAATTTTAATATTTGCTAGGTATGACTGATTTCATTTTAAAAGTGTGTGTTTTTATTTATGTTTTTAATGGATTGTTGCTTGCCTCAAGCTTTTGGATTTGTCAAGCTAGAAATTCAGCTAAATAAACAGAGCATTGCTGATGTTAAGAATACTGTATTGAATACGATGAGAGGATGTGGGTGGTAGAGCGAAGATCATGGTTCATTTCCCTATGCTGATTTAATAGGAGGTATTTTGCACATGTAATAGCAGAAGCAGGTTGTAGGGGTCTTCAGCTACCTTTTATTTTGTTTTTGCTTCATTATTTCACTCTTTAGTGTTATTAAAAACTTCCTTATTTGTTATTCAACTATAAAACATGTTTTATTTCATTATGCATGAAATGCAGGACAACAAAAGAGAAAGGTAAGCACAACCCCACCCCAATGAGCTAGGAAATATTCAAAAAATGCATAACAAATGCATTTGTTTTGAACCAAATGGACCCCATGCAGTTCAATTTGTCTTTCATTATGAAACATATAGCCCCTCTGTCTGTTGTCTTACTGTTTTATCCACTATGAGAGAAATGGAGAGAGTATTACAATAACTGCATTCTGTTCCTAAGGAATATCAGGACAGGCCAATCTGTTTCCTTAGTTATGTCCCATTTGAATTACTGCAACACTATCCATGTGGACTACCTTTGGAATATGTTCAAAGGCCTCAGTTCAATATACCGCAGCCAAATTGTGAGCTAGGAATGTAAATCTGTGCTTATTTATTCTCACTTGCAATTCTGAAGTTTTCTCCTTGTTGGGGGTAGATTCTCCTTGTTGGGGAAGAAAATTGACTTTTGGTCCAGTTTCATTGATGTTCTAAATCGGGGTGTTTTTGTGAAAAGATCATTTGCACAAAACCTAACATTTTCTAAAATCATTTCCTCTCCACTGCGTCTTTTCCCCATCAACTATATGTACTAGAGCATCAACTACCCATCAACTATGGCGTGGTACAGATGCACCAAATGCGCCGTGCTGGCAGCATACTAGGGTTAAGGGACCACGTGGCAACTGCACAGTCCCTAACCCTAGTACGGCATGGCACCGTAACAATGGTGGCGCCCCGTGTATACAGACGCCATCATTACTACATGATGGACGCATAGCATCCACATGTCGCACCACACTTGTGACATCACAAGTGTGCCATTGGCGCACTCGGGCGTCACAATGGTGGCACAAAAAGAACCTGCTTTTTGCGGGTTCTTTTTCCGCCAGTGGGAAGCCACGCAGTTTGGCAGCTGCAGCTTCCCTCTAACGGAAAAACAGGCGGTGGCAGGCCACGCCTATGTGTACTTCTTTGATGTGTGAATTCTACTAGAGCACATAGTAGAGCTCACACATCAAGGAAGAGAGGGAGGGAAGGAGGAGAAAAGTGGGGAAGGCCTCACAGTCAAACCTACAAGCAACTTACCTGTGGAAGACTCATGAGCTAGGCTGCAGTCAGACTGCAGAATTAATGCAGTTTGACACTGCTTTAACTATCATAGTTCCATCCTAAGGAATCCTAGGTTTTGTAGTTTGTTTTACCACCAGAGATCTCACACAAAGAAGGCCAAATATCTCACAAAACTACAATTTTCAGAATTCCATATCACTGATCCATGGCAATTAAAGTGCATTATTTCTATGGTGCTAATGCTGCTCTAGTTTCTGCTAGCTCTACCCCAAGAAAGTTAGTGCCTTGTTTCCTCTCAGCATCACCTCAGTTCCAACAGTGGACTCTCTCTCTCTCTCTCTCTCTCTCTCTCTCTCTCCTCCTTCCATCCCTCCCTCCCTCCCTCTCTGTCACACCCACACACCCACAAACCCATCCCAAAAAGAAAGAAATAATACAAAAGAAGCAAAAAGGGGATGGTGTGGCCCTCCATGTCCCCACAGAAGACTTTTTTTTCAGCTTTCAATCGTATTTATTTACATTCATTACCTTTGATCTATATTTTACATATTATTTTTCCATCCAGTAAACTCTATACAGAATTGTAGAGTACATGGATTGAATACAGTCTTCCCAAATTCTTACAAGTTTCAATACATCTAACATATAATTACTGTTTATGTGACCCATATATTATTCCCTATGCTCTATCCAATATCTAGTTACGGGTACCCATTCAGTTTCTCTTTTTTCCTTTGTTTCATTATTAATTAATGCAGTTAACATGTCCATATCTTTATATTCTAATACTTTTTGTAGCCAGTCCTCAAGGCTTGGTACACATTCCAGTTTCCAGTTTTTTGCTAGTAGAGTTCTTGCCGCTGTGATCAAATACAGCATAATTCTCCAAAGTGATTTTTCTGTCTTTTCGCCCAAGAAGGATGTCATATTTAATAAATACAGTTCGGGGGACATAGAATATTGTATTCCAAATATTTCTTGTATACATTTGTGAATTTTGAACCAGATTTTTTTAATTTTTTGACAAGACCACCACATATGATAGTAAGAGCCTTTTTCTTTAAGACATTTCCAGCATCTATCATCCTTTAAATGGTAATATTTAGCTATTCTAGTTGGTGTATAATACCACCTGTTTACTATTTTGATATAATTTTCTCTAAGGTCTTGCGATGCTGTAAACTTAT
>NW_024811277.1:2278-2781 GCF_019175285.1 Sceloporus undulatus | reverse complement strand
GCAGATTCAGCAGGAGCGCGGGGACCAAAGGAGAGGAGGCATCCATGATGCTGGTGACATTGGCAACGTGCAAGTGGACAAGGATGCCAACACCAGTTGATCACCAGCTGGCAGGAGACCACCATTGTTTTTGGGCAGAGCGGGGGGGAAAGTTTTAAAGGGGCTTGGGCACTTTAAATATGCCCATAGGCTTTCTGCCACCGCTGCTTAGCGCTGCGCAGCTGCGCATTCGCCAGCCGGCAAAGGAAAAAAAAGAGACCCAGGAGCTTGAATGTGCCCAAGACCTTTTGATGCCCTCTAAACTTGCCCCCAAAGGCAAAGGGCAACTACAGGGGGCCTGGGCCTGGGATCAAGGGGCAGGGAGCACTGACAAGGCACTAGGTCCCATGATGTCCCATAAAGACATCATTTTGCCTCCCAGGGCATGTGTTTCCTCCCAGCCCTATCTACTCTATTCTACCCTTCCTGTTCTCTCCTCCCACCATGCCTGGCTCACTGGTCCC
>NW_024811277.1:0-2178 GCF_019175285.1 Sceloporus undulatus | reverse complement strand
CCCCCGGGGCGGGCCGTCTGGAGGCTCCGCATTCAGCTAAATACACCTCCAAGACGTCCTCCCCTGCCTGTCTGTAACCCGCCTATATTGCATTTTCTAGGCCCTTTCAGCACATGATAAACAATCCATTATGGAATATTTTACAGGAACTAAAAATGATTTTGAGGTCATCTAGCAAGATGTTTTCTAGCATCTTCATTCACTGCTTCCATGAACTCTCCATCCCAGCCACCACAGCCCACCCATTTGTCCCAAGACCGTGGCAAATGGGGTGGCAACATGAAGAGAAAGCAGAAGCAGTTGCATGTTCTCCCCCATCTGGGTGCACTGTTTATTTGACTTGGGAAGAAGGTGTCTGAGTCTGTCTGAAAAATGTACCTGGCAACAGAAAGAGCGGTCCTCCATAGTCCCCAGCCCAATGGCCATCCTCTGCTTGCAGGCCTGAGTAGAATTGTACCCCATTTATTGCTGCCTCCTGTGCTGTGTAGACTTTAGGCAAGACTGGAAAGAACTTAATCTGCAAAACACAAATGAAGAGGAATGGGGAAGAAATAAAGAGATAAACTCTGCCACAGGAATTAATATTCATTAAAAAAATACAGAAAAAGAAGAAATTGACTAATATGTTCAAAGGGAGTACCTTGGTGGTCTCTTGCCTTACTCAAGCATTGCCAACAAATGTAGCAGACAAGCTTTTGTGGCCACAGCAACAGAAAGTCTGAACGCCACTTCTCTGACAAACCAGCTCAGCAGAAGCACAGTTCTTAAGCAATGGCTCACTCTCTACATGTCTGCATTCTACTCCACATTCATAACTCAGTAACCCAGGGATATCAGCCCACTTACAGTGTCCAGCCCAAGGGAGTGAGCCTCAAGTCCAGTTTGCTCCCGATCACAATCATTGCCATCTGCCAGATATTGCCAGCACTGTCGTCCTTCCTCATTACTCAAACGCCAGCGTGTTAAATCTGTAGCAGGATCTGTTTTATATGGACCACCTCGTCTTCTCTGCAAACATCTAATGAGTGACCCAAAAAACAAATCAGTTTCAGAAATGGAACTCATCTTAATATGTTTCAGAGTAAAAAGCCACACAACCTAAATAGATCAGGACTTCAGCTTCAAATTGCTGCAATCACCAAGTACCAAACATTTCTTGCTACAGCATCTCTCTCCTTTTTTGTTAATTTACATGTGATTCACATGGCTGATGCTCTCAGAGAGAAAACTTTGCTTTATCCTAAAATAAATATTACATAGATTTGGGTGCACTTGTACAGATAAGGTGGCAGGGATTTTCACAATCTGGGCTTGCCTACATTTGTCAGAATATTCCAGGCTGTCCAGAGTATTCTGGACCCAATTCACCCCTTACCTTTTGGGCTCTTTTCCCATCAATGACAGGCAGCTGCCATTATGAAAACAATCTGGACCCAATTTGGGTTTTTAATAATAATAATAATAATAATAATAATAATAATAGATTTTATTTGTATTTTCCCGACTCTCCTGATGGATCAAGGCAGGATTACAACCATAAAATAGTCACAAACATCAATAACATCCAATTTATACACAATAAAACAAAAAGTTACCTAAAAATTTAATTCAAAACATTAAAAACATCATTTAAAATGCACAGTTGCAATCGGTGGTGGAGTTTTTTTCCCTTATGTTCTTTACAAGAGGTCGGATGAGTAGGCCTGGTGGAAGAGATCCGTCTTAAGTGCTTTTCTGAAGGCATCTAAAGTGGTGATGAGACGGATATCTTCCGGCAAGTTGTTCCATAACTTGGGGACCATGGCTGTGTACGCTCTATGGGAAGCTGTTGTTAGTCTGACCTTTGGATAATCTAGTAGATTCTTCCCAGATGTTCTGAGAGTGCGAGGCAGATGGTGTAGGGGGAGGCATTCCCTCAAGTAACTCGGGCCCAAGCCATGTAGTGCTTTAAAGGAGTGCCTTGTCGGCTAAGTCCTGATGTCTCCGCCATTTGCGCTCTAGTCGTCGGAGACATAGAGAAACATATTTGGGTGTCATCAGCGTACTGATAACACTGCGCCCCATGTCTCCAGATGATCTCTCCCAGCGGTTTCATGTAAATGTTGAACAGCATGGGGGACAGAATAGCTCCTTGAGGGACACCAGATGTCAGTTCCCTCTTAGAGAAGCAAGTGTCCC
>NW_024811276.1:0-2781 GCF_019175285.1 Sceloporus undulatus | reverse complement strand
GTATTTCTGTAGTAATTATTTCTATTCCATATGTTTTCATATCCAACAGAAACCTCTCTCTTATTTGCCTGAAAATAAGCCATTTACATTGTTTACCTTCTCTTATTTCGTCTAACGTTTTTAATTTAATCATATTGCCTTGCTTATTTATCATTGTATTATTATTATTATTTATATCGCGCTTCTCCAAACAGATCAAAAGAATCAGTAAAATGCAATAGCAACTTATCATTGTTGCGTCCAAAACTCTCCAAATTCCTCCCATCCACATTAAAATACAATTAAATTCTTAAACAATTATTAAAACAATTATTAAAATTAGAGCAGAGGCAAACAGTTGTTGAACAATTTATTAAATTAATTGGAGATTGCTGTAATGTTAATCTGGAAAGACCTGCCGGAAGATATACGTCTTGATCGCCTTTTTAAAGCTTTCAAGACTGGTGATATATCAGATCTCTTCCGGAGGCTATTCCATAAACTGGGAGCGGAAGAAGAGAAGGTCCTCTGGGTAACTGCAGCCAGCCTTGTTATGGTTGGCTGCAGTAAGCTTTTACTAGAGGACCTCAATGTGTGGGGCAGATTGTATGGGAGAATGAGATCCCATAAGTAAGCTGGATCCAAGCCATGAAGGGCTTTAAAGGTTATAACCAACACCTTGTACTGTCCCCAGAAATTAATGGGCAACCAGTGAAAAGATGTTAGTATAGGTCTGATATGGTCACCTCTAGATCTTCCAGTGACCACTCTGGCTGCCATACTTTGGATTAGTTGAAGTTTCCGAACTTGATACAAGGGTAGCCCTATGTAGAGCACATTACAGAAGTCAAGACAAGAGGTTACCAGCGCATGCACCATAATTTTTAGGTCTTCAGGTTCCAGGAAGGGAAGCAGTTGGCTTTTCAATCAAAGATGATAACAGGCACTCTTGGCCATCGCATCTATCTGAGCTGATATCTGGAGCAACAGATTCAGGAGCACCCTCAAACTACAAACACAGTCCACAGTGTGACTCCATCCAGGACCGGTTGACAGACCTCCATACCCAGAATAGGACCTCCAACAATACACACCTCAGTTTAATCTTAATTCAATTTCAATCTGTTTTTCCTCATCCAGACCATTACTGCCTCAAGACATTCATTCAGAGGGAGATGCCTTCTTTAGTTGACACTGAGATATCTCTGGATGCCATGAGCAGACAGATAGCACCCGCCCCATGCCTCCGGATGAACCCTCTTGGCAGTTTGATGTAGATAGCATTGGGGATAGGAAGGCATCCTGGGGGATGCTGGATTTAAGATCCCTTTTAGAGGAGCAACTGTTCCCAAGCATCTCCATCTGGAATCTGCTTGATATAACCGGAACCATTGCAATGCATTGGCCCCATCCCCAATTCCCTCAGACGTTTCAGAAGAATGCCATGGTCAATAGTATCAAAAGCCACTGAGAGGTCCAAAAGCATCAACAGCGTCACACTTCCCCTGTCAGTACTCAAGCGGAGATCATCTAAGGTGAGCATAGCAATCTTGACTCCGTATCCCATCCTGAAGCCAGATTGAAATGGATCTAGGTAATCTGTTTCACCCAAGACCATTTGGTGTTGAAGAGAAATGAAAGACGGGAGACCGGTCTGTAATTGTTCATGTCCAAGGGATCTGGGGAGGGCTTTCTCAGAAGCAGCCGTATCACTGCTTCTTTTAAGGAAGATGGAAAAGAGCCCTTCCTAAGAGATGCATCTATGATATATCTCAGGTGAGTCCTCAAAGCATCTCCTCCTTGGAAGATCAGCCATGAAGGGCAAGGGTTGAGAGGGCAAGTTGTCTTCTTCACATTTCCAAGGAGCTTGTCCACATCCTCGGTACTCACAGATTCAAATCGATCCAGTATGATCTTATTCACAGAGTCACTGGACAGCTCACTTATAGCCTCTATAATTTTAATCAAATGTTTCTACTGTTTTACTGTTTTTATTGTTGAGGTATGGAGCAGCATTGAAAATGTTCAGATGTGGCAGAGAAGCTAATGGACACTCGCTGCTCTTAACCAGGAATTGGTTGCAGCTGTGGCTCCAGACAGCAGGGGATTGTCCAAGATTGTGGCTGAGTGTGCCAGAGAGCGCATAGCACTTATGGAAATATGCTGTGTCATCTGGAATGGTGGACAGTAATCCAGGTAACACAGGAAATTGTACAGGAAGGGGTTGAGCTAGATTGCCACATGGCAAAAGTGTATATAAGCTCAAATCATCATTGTACAGTGTGGTTTTGTAATAGGTGGATGGTGTTGGTCTAGCTCTCGTGTATGTTTTGCAACCAAAAATAAACAGTGCCTCTTTGGAGAAAAGCCAGCCTCCGGTGCTTTAATCTAGCAGCTGTCTTTCCTGGCAAAGCTCCAGTCTGCCAGTTTGTCTATCTATTCACAAGCTTCTAAGATTACTCTGAGTTCATCTCTGCATTTTCTCCCAACATTTATACTCTCATTGTTTAATCCAGTTTTAGTACTGGGATCGGGAGGCGGGTAGGCATAGGGATTGTTTTCTTTTGGATTTTATTGTGACCTCGATATATTTTATTGTTGTAACCAGCACAGTTTCTCCTTCATAGAGCGGGTTAGAAATAAATCTTTTCTTATTACTGTATTTTTTGGCGTATAAGACTACTTTTTAACCCAGGAAAATCTTCTTAAAAGTCAGGGGTCGACTTATACGCCGGGGGTCGTCTTATAGGGTGGGTGCTGAAACTTCCGAGCTGGACTGGAGAATCTGCGGTTGCCGCAAAT
>NW_024811275.1:0-2781 GCF_019175285.1 Sceloporus undulatus | reverse complement strand
TATTTGTACTATATGAGGCTTTTATGACAAGATTCTTTAACTGTATGCCCACTATGTGTTTTGGACTACAACTCCTATCAACCTGAAACATGATGCCAGTTGTCAATATGTGTTAGGAGCTGTAGTTCAGTACCATCAGATGGACATTAACCTGGGCACATTGGTTTATACATTTTATGTACATAACAATTGGGGGCAAATCACAGAGCACTAGCATCAAATAGTATTTCTGCAGAAATAAGGTATGTATGTATGTGGGATAGAGAGAGAGGGAGAAATAGATTGTATTTATGGAAACCCACTGCTGGAAACCCTACTTGCAATCCCCTTTAATAGGCTTAAGTATCTTAAAGACACCAAATCTCACCTGCTCTTGGAAGCTAAGCAGGGTCAGCCCTGGATAGCACTTGGATGGGAGACTGTCAATGAATACCAGGCTCTATAGGCTAATACATTTCAGAGGAAGGAATTGGCAAAACCACCTCTGAGTATTCCTTACTTAAGAGAGCCCTACAAAATTAATGGGGTTGTCATAGGTCTACAGTTGACTAGAAGATATAGATGTACACACACAATGTCTTTAAATCCAAAACAAATTCAAAATTCAAAGAAAAGCAAATGTGTTCATATTTTGCCACCACTTTGGCAACTGTGAAATTTTCAAAAAGTGCTAGCTTTTTTTTACAACAACAATAACAATAACACATTCTGTTTGTATTTGCTGTTTGAAATTTTAGCTTCTATAATCTGAAGTTGAAACCAGCCTGTGATTCCTTATGATGGCTATTGAATGTATCATGGTGGCAGCATTGGGTTTGCCATTGCATGATACGTGAAAGACACTTCAGCCAGGTTGCAGTAGGAGTCAGCATGAGCACCATTGCAGTGTGAGGAGCAACTGCATCAGAGATAGGGCAAAGTTTTGCCCAGTACTCCCCATCCCCAGCAGGCCAACCAATATGTGATCTGTTATCACTTATAGTTTCAGTTTTAGTTTCTGCTTTTCCTTTCTGGCATTTGGGTGTTTGGAGTTGCTGCATATGGTGGGAAGCGAGCCTATGCCATTGCAGGTTTGAATGTTTTGTGGTAGTACCATTTGACAGGTATTTCACCTAAAAAATCTAAATAGGGCATCTGGATCATCAAAAGTGTCTTAGAAGGACTGGTAGGTCTACAAAAAGGGGGTTGGAAGCTTTAAGTGCCCCATAGACCACACTTTTCCCATCTTTGTGTTATACTGTTAGCCTGTAACCAATGAGAAGCAGATGAGAATTATAAATCTCAACTCACTCTGCAACTGCATGGTAATTGCTGTCTCTCAGTCCCTTCTACATCATGTTATTGTGAAGATAAAATAGGGGTTGGGATGTGGGCACTGTGTGCTATTTTGAGCTCCTCCAAAGAGAGGAGATTAAAATGCTTTCAGTGTATAAAGTAGTAAATAATTTTTCTGAGACATGCACACAATAACACAATTTTTCTTTTCAAATTGCCCTTTCGGATCAGACATGACCGCAGAAGAGTTCATAAAGAAAGACGAGCCAGAAGAAAGCAGGCATGACAAATTCAAAGACCTTCTGGCAGGAATCTTTTCAGTCCACCCTGAGGATGTCATTGTTTTCAGTGTGTCAAATATCGAAGGGAGGGAGACAGATCTGAGATTTGCAGTTCAGAACGGTTCATTCTATTACAGGCCAGAAAAACTGCAAGGGCAGATGGCTGCCTTTAAAAACAAGGTGAGCCTGAAATTTTGCTGCTATAAAGCTGACTGTGTGCATATACTCACACTGTGTAAGACACAATAACTGGCTCCAGAGAGATAATTTAGGAAGTCAGTGGATTGTTAGAGGGTGAGAAGTTTGTGGGTTGCACAAACATAATTTCAGAGCAGATGCTTGCCTAAGATCTACCAGGTGGAATAGAGGAATATGTCTTAAGTACCAGAATTGAACTGAATTCAACTCCCATTCCTTGCACATAAATAAGGAGAGTCGTTTTGTTATTACCAATCTTAAAGCAATTAGGAGTCAAAAAGCAGTGTCAATCTACTTCAAAGTATCCAGAAATCTATCCACCTTCAGCCCTGTTTTAAAGCATAAAACTACTTCATTCTAGTCTAGGTTATTTGTCTCTTCATTCTGATTTGTAGTGCTCTGATAGACAGTAGCTCTGCATGATCTCTTTCTGATCACCTTCTGTTTGGTCATTTTACCTAGAAGATTAGTACGCACAACTTTTAAACTGCAATTAGACCCAGAAAAAAACGGCCTTCGTGATTCCTATCACACAACGTTGCTTTTGACCCGTAGCTGCTAGATCCCCCAAGAGGGGTTAGTGCCTTTTTCATTGACAAGGAAAACATGTCAATGAGCTCCCCAAGTGTGAAATGTTGCTGCTGGGGGAGTTGCATTATTGGCAGTCATGTGGTCTCAGTGTCCCCCCTGTCCCCCTGTCACTCTTCCTCTATGCTATTCCCAACCATCCTGATTATCTTTACTTAAAAAACAAGCAAATCCTGAAATTGCAATAGCAGATCTCTGGAATTGGGCAAAACAATGAAAATAAAAATAAATTAAAATAAAATTTAAAAACCTGGAATGCTTGCTGGGTAGGGCAAAAAGAAATGGGGTTAAGAGGGAGTCAGAAAGAGTGTGCCATGGTGGCAGTTGTGCAGTTGTGAAGACATATGGTGAATACAAACAGGTATAATTCTCGCTGTGCACGATTGCACAGTGAGAATGGGGCTCATGTGGTAAAGCCACTAGAGATGCCAAAGAAGCT
>NW_024811274.1:0-2781 GCF_019175285.1 Sceloporus undulatus | reverse complement strand
ACCATCCATACCCCAACCATTGGCTTTATAGACCACACCAGCTGTCCTTTGGGGTGTTTTTAAGAAACATTTTAAATATAAGGTGATTTTTTAAAAGCAATGGTGTGTATGCCTGTGTGTGGTGAGGCAGTTGTCCTTGCTATCAGTGGTCCCCACCAAGGGATTTTTTTGGGACTTCAGCTCCCAGAATCCCACACTATTGTCCAACATGGCATAGGATTCTGGGAGATGAAACCCAAAATCTCTTGAAGGGCACAGTTTGGGGACCACTGCTGAGCCATTCCATCCTACCCCAAAATGGTGGCAGGGAGCAGTAGGCCACAATCCAGAGCGAAGGATTGCTGTTGTTGTAGGCCTTCAAGTCATTTCTGACTTATGGTGTCCCTAAGGCAAACCTATCATGGGGTTTTCTTGGCAAGATTTGTTCAGAGGAGGTTTGCCATTGCCTTCTTCAGGGGCTGAGAGAGTGTGACTTGCCCAAGGTCACCCACTGGGTTTCTATGACTGAGCAGGGATTTGAACCCAGTCTCCAGAGTCTTGGCCCAACACTCTCTCAGCCTAGGAGAAGGCCATGGAAAACCTCCTCTGAACAAATCTTGCCAAGGATAGGTTCACCTGAAGTCAGAAACGACTTGGAAGTTACACAACAACAACAACAAAATAGGCATGGATGCCATTTTAAAGTTAAACAAGGGCTAGTTTTTAATGGTAAACTGTAGATTAATTGAATCTTAAAACGTAGAGAGGTCTTGTAGCACCTTTGAGGCTAACTGAAAGGAAGAAGTTGGCAGCATGAGCTTTCCTAGACTTCAGTCTACTTCCTTAGATGCATTTGGTGGAGTGGCAAGTCAGGGACAAAGATATATATATATATATACACACACACACACACACACACACACACACACACCTATACATACATATATATCTGTGGGTATGTTTTTGTGCAGACATACATATACTGTAGATATATACATATAGGTATAGATATATACTACCATTTACCAGTAAAACTAATCCCACCCCAAGCTCCAAACCACCTGCCATCATTTGTTCCCAACTGCCATACAGAGATTGTATTATACACACAGACATACACAAAGGTAACTTATTTTTAGGGCAGCAAATTTTATCTCTATACAGTACTTATGTAACACAATAGATTAGATTAACCATATATACACACACACATACATACACAGACACACATATACATATACATATGTGTATATATAAGTACATTGTATCTCTATACAGTATTTATATACCACAACAGGTAAATCTTATCTCTATATTTATATATCACTATATAAATATAGAGATAAAATTTACTTCTGTAAGTATTGGACCTATATGCATATATAAGTAAATTTTATCTCTATATTTATATGTAACACATTAACCACACACACACACACACACACATATATATATATGGCTAATCTAATATGTTGTGGTATGTAAACAGAGAGATAAAATTTACTTCTGTAAGTACTGCGCTATATTAATATAGAGGCAATATATATATATATATAACAAATTAACAATATATACATACACACACAAACATATATGAATATATAAGTACTTCTCTTGATTAACCATATATACATATACAGACACATACATATAAGTAAATTTTGTCTCTATACTTATAGAACGCAACAGATTAGATAAACCATATAAGTGTGTATGTATATGTGTGAGTATATATCTATACGTATATAGCACAATAGGTTAGATCAACCATATATACACAAGTATATATACACAAGTGTATGCATATATATATAAACACACATATACATTATACAGTATATATACACACATACATACACTTCGTACACACACCACTGTGTGTGTGTGTGTGTATATATATATATATATATATACACACACACACACACACAAACCACTCTCTCTCTCTCTCTCTCTCTCTCTCTATATATATATATATATATATATATAGTGGTGGGTGGGTGTATAGTGGTGCATAAGTCCAGAGACAAAATCTCCTGCCACAGAAGTGAGTACTCTTGTCTTGCAAAGCACCTTGAGGAAGGGAAGGCTCTCGCAGGGGAGCCTCTGAAGCCTTTCTTCTTCTTCTCCTTCGTTTTGGAAGCGCTCTTGTCGCGGTAACCAAGTGCAGACAGGGCCAAGGGGAGCCCTTCCTCCTCCTCCTCTTCCTCCTGGGGCCTGGCTGTGCTGCTGCCACGTGGGGACTTCCCAATCCTATACCCCAAAAGGGCAGGAGGAGACAGAGAGAGAGGGGCATGGGATCTTCCTGCCCTCCCTAGTTTCCCTACTGCCCTGGTCCTTCTTCTAGGTGACCTGCTGGGCTTTATTCCATTTCAATTGGCCATATTATAACCCCCTTCCCCTCCTGTTCCAACTCAGCAAGGGCCATATTGAGGCCTTTGGGGCTGAAGAAAGTGTTGTGAATATTGTGTGCCTCCAAGTCCCTTCCCAGTTATGGGGACTCCCTATCATGGGGCTTTCTTGGCAAGGTTTGTTCAGAGGGTTTTGCCATAGCCTTCCCCCTGAGGAGGCTGAGAGAGTGTGACTTATTTCCCAAGGCCACCCAATGGGTCCCATGGCCCAGCTGGGATTCCAACCATGGTGCCTAGAGTTGTTGTAGTCCAACACTCAAACCGCTGTGCCAAACTCTCCGTTAGACAAGGAAGCCACTGAATTACTCAATGATTCCTACTTAGCAGGACCTACATGGCTCACACACACTAGAATAGAGAGAAAAGTCCTAACTGTGCCTTAAGTCATTTC
>NW_024811273.1:2318-2781 GCF_019175285.1 Sceloporus undulatus | reverse complement strand
TAAAATTAATTTTGGGATTTGAAACGAACCAGGCCACAAGGTGAAAGAAGAAGACACAAGGCCAAAAGGAGCCAAATAGCTTTGCAAGTCCTGAACCCTTTCTAAAAACCCCCCACTTTCTACTGCTGCTCTTGGCTTACCCTGACATTCACTTTGTTGTTGTTGTTGTTATCGAGGCAGAACAGTTGCCGACAAATGCAAAACAGGACCAAAAGGGGAGATCATAGAATCATAGAATCGTAGAGTTGGAAGAGACCACTAGGGCCATCCAGTCCAACCCCCTGCCATGCAGGAAATCACAATCAAAGGATCTCTGACAGATGGCCATCCAGCCTCTGTTTAAAGACCTCTAAGGAAGGAGACTCCACTACACTTCGAGGGAGTGTGTTCCACTGTCGAACAGCCCTCACTGTCAGGAAGTTCCTCCTAATGTTGAGCTGGAATCTCTTTTCCTGCAGCTTAC
>NW_024811273.1:0-2293 GCF_019175285.1 Sceloporus undulatus | reverse complement strand
GAGGGAGCAAACTTGTTTTTCTGCTCTCCAGAGACTAGGACCCGGGAGCAATGGATGTAATCTGCAGGAAGATTCCGCTCACATTATGGGGGGGGGAAGAGGAGGGGGGGGGGGGGGATGGGGGAGGTGGGGGGGGGGGAGGGGGGAGACTTCCTGACGTGCGGGCGTGTTCGCAGTGGAACACCATCCCTCGAGTGTAGATGGGAGTACCTCCTTCCTTAGAGGTCTTTAACAGAGGCTGGTGCCATATTCAGAGTCCTTTGATTGTGATTTCCTGCAATGCGGGGTTACTGGATGGCCCGAGTGGTCTCGTCCAACTCTACGATTCTAGGATTACTATATCTCCTTTGGTCCTGATTTTGACTTGTCTGCAACTGTCTGCCTCGATAACACACAACAACAAAGCTGAAATTTCAGTGTAAGCCATAGCAGCAGTATAAGTGGGGGTTTTTTAGAAAGGGTTCGGACTATTCAAAGCTATTGGGCTCCTTTTGGCCTTGTGTCTTCTTCTTTCACCTTGTGGCCTGGTTCGTTTCAAAATCCCAAAGTAATTTTTAACCGATTATGATTATCTTATTATGTTATTTGCACTGATATCCTCCTCGCTTGAAGACCTTAAGCACTGACATTTTAGAGTCATTTCATTTTTGGTGTGCAGCAACACAGAAAGTGACAAATTGTGCCCTCTGATGGATTTAGTTCTGCAAAAATAGTATATTGTGTGTTATAGACAAATTTGGGAGGATTTTTTTTTGGGGGGGGGGGGATTTAGACTCTGAAATTAGGATATTTTATTGAAGTTGTATAAATCTGAGTATTTTTTTGGAGTGGGAGAACCCCCTTCAGTTAACAGTAATTTACAGCCGTTATGCTATCTAGTTCAAACGTAGTCGGGCTATTAAAGGTGAATAGTCACTTTGAAATTTACTTCCCATTTGAAATCTTAAGATAAAGCTTCTATACTTTGTCGTTGGGAGGTTGAGGTTTTCGGGGTCCAGCATCCTAGTTTTTTTGTTGGGGTTTTCGGGTTATGTGGCCCATGTTCGAGAAGAGTTTATTCCTGACGTTTCGCAGCATCTGCGGTTGCACTTCGAGAATGCTGGGCATGGAGAGAAGTGGGGTAAGGTGTTGTGTGTGCACGCGTGCGTGCGTGCATGAACACACACACACACACACACACACACAGACTCCGCCCTATTCCCCAGGGTTCCAAACGTAATATTACCCCATTCACTTCCATGCCACAGTCGCGAAGATGCCGCCACAGATGCTGGGGTGAAACATCAGGAAAAAACTCTTCCGAACGTGGCCACAGAGCAAAAAAACACAACAAGCTACTTTGTCACTTATGGAACTCAATATGACACCCCTGCAAATATTTAAACAGGGCTATCATATCACTTCTTAACCTTCTCTTCTCCAGGCTAAACATCCCCAGCTCCCTGAGTCGTTCCTCATAGGGCATGGTTTCCAGACCTTTCACCATTTTAGTCGCCCTCCTTTGGACACATGGCTCCAGTTTCTCAATGTCCTTTTTGAAGTGTGATGCCCAGAACTAGACACAATATTCCAGGTGGGGCCTGACCAAAGCAGAATACAGTGGCACTATTACTTCTCTTGATCTAGACACTATACTTCTATTGATGCAGCCTAAAATCGCATTGGCCTTGTTAGCTGCCACATCACACTGTTGACTCATGTTCAACTTGTGGTCTACTTGGACTCCTAGATCCCTTTCACACGTAATTTCATTCAGCCAGGTGTCCCCCATCCGATGAACCCTAACATGAGAAATTGTTCAAACTCCCACACTTTAGGCCCATTGCTTATTTAAAAGAGAACTCTGACATGGGCAGTTTCTTATATCAGGACCAAGAACATCTTATAAAATGAGTGATGCATGTGCAACTTCCATAAATTAGTATTATTATTACTACAGTAGAGTCTCAGTTAACCAACCTTCAGTTAACCGACACTCTGGATTATCCGACGTATTCGTATTAATTATTGGTTTGGCCCAATGGATGGAGAAACATTACTCCAGGACCTTCAACGTGATGCTATGTGATTCTGGCAGAGTTACGCTGGATGACGTAGTGATTCCTATGAATCAAATCTGTCAATAATCAGGTCTGCAAAAGCCAAAGCTGCAAAAGTGAAGGGACGGCTGGAACAAAACCAGCATCGAAATGTAGGACCATGGAGAACCCCCAGCCTCCTAAAAAAGCCTTCCAACTTGCAATGCTAAAGCCTTCCATGCTTGCAACGCTTTACTGGCAGATATAATTCAATC